>NW_026734793.1:0-230467 GCF_949786415.1 Peromyscus eremicus | reverse complement strand
ACACTTTAGAGTAGAAGAGGGCTCTTTTCTCAAAAGCAGAGTGTGTTTCTTGTAAGGCGAGCTAGCGTTTGTTTCCCAGTCCTAAATGGAGTTGAATCCCATGCAGTTTCTGGTCCTACGAGCAAGAGATCTTTTCTCGTAAGAAGAGTCACTATTGTGCTGCCATTGCCATACACAGGACAAATAGCACTGTTGTCTGTTCCCAGCAAGTACAGTGCATTGGACTGAAGAGGATCTACTGTTCATGTCAGGTTCCTAAGCAGAATTGAACTAGATATGGCCGTGTGTGGAGGAAGCACAGTTTTTTTGTTCTGAGCAAGCTCACTGTTCGGACCACATAGGAAACACAGTAGAGTAGAAGAGTGCTCTTTTTTCAAAAGCAGAGTGTGTTTCTTGTAAGGCGAGCTAGCGTTTGTTTCCCAGTCCTAAATGGAGTTGAGTCACATGCAGTTTCTGTTCCTATGAGCAAGAGTTGTTTTCTGGTAAGAAGAGTCACTATTGTGCTCCCATTGTTTTACACAGGGCAAATAGCACTGGCGTCTGTTCCCAGCAAGTACATTGTATTGGACTGAAGAGGTCTACTGTTCTTGTCAGGTTCCTAAGCAGAATTGAACTAGATACGGCCATGTGTGTAGGAAGCACAGTTCTTTGTTCTGAGCAAGCTCACTGTTCTTTCCCTATAGGAAACACAGTATATTAGAAGAGTGCTCTTTTCTCAAAAGCAGAGTGTATTTCTTGTAAGGCGAGCTAGCGTTTGTTTCCTAGACCTAAATGGAGTTGAATCACATGCAGTTTCTGGTCCTACGAGCAAGAGTTGTTTTCTGGTAAGGAAAGTCACTATTGTGCTCCCATTGCCATACTATTTACAAATAGCACTCGCGTCTGTTCCCAGGAAGTACAGTGTATTGTACTGAATAGGAGCTACTGTACTGTCTGTTCCCTAAGCAGAGTTGAACTAGATATGGTCCGTGCGTAGGAAGCACAGTTCTTTTGTTCTGAGCAAGCTCACTGTTTGGACCCCATAGGAAACACAGTAGAGTAGAAGAGTGCTCTTTTCTCAAGAGCAGAGTGTGTTTCATGTAAGGCGAGCTAGCATTTGTTTCCCAGTCCTAAATGGAGTTGAATCACATGCAATTTCTGGTCCTACGAGCAAGAGTTGTTTTCTGGTAAGGAAAGTCACTATTGCGCTCCCATTGCCATACATAGTGCAAATAGCACTCGGTCTATTCCCAGCAAGTACAGTGTATCGGTCTGAAGAGGAGCTACTGTTCTTGTCAGTTTCCTAAGCAGAGTTGAACTAGATATGGCCCGTGTGAAGGAAGCACAGTTCTTTTGTTCTGATCAAGCTCACTGTTCTGGCCCTATAGGAAACACAGAAGAGTAGAAGAGTGCTCTTTTCTCAAAAGCAGAGTGTTTTTCTTGTAAGGCGAGCTAGCGTTTGTTTCCCAGTCTTAAATGGAGTTGAGACACATGCAGTTTCTGGTCCTAGGAGCAAGAGTTGTTTTCTGGTAAGAAGAGTCACTATTGCACTCCCATTGCCATACACAGTGCAAATAGCACTTGCATCTGTTCCCAGCAAGTACAGTGTATTGGACTGAAGAGGATCTACTGTTCATGTCAGTTTCCTAAGCAGAGTTGAAATAGATATGGCCCGTGTGTGTAGGAAGCACAGTTCTTTTGTCTGAGCAAGCTCACTTTTCGGACCCCATAGGAAACACAGTAGAGTAGAAGAGTGCTCTTTTCTCAAAAGCAGTGTGTGTTTCATGTAAGGCGAGCTAGCATTTGTTTCCCAGTCCTAAATGGAGTTGAATCACATGCAGTTTCTGGTCCTACGAGCAAGAGTTGTTTTCTGGTAAGGAAAGTCACTATTGCGCTCTCATTGACATACACAGTGCAAATAGCACTCGCGTGTGTTCCCAGCTATTACAGTATATCGGACTGAAGAGGAGCTACTGTTCTTGTTAGTTTCCTAAGCAGAGTTGAACTAGATATGGCCCGTGTGTGTAGGAAGCACAGTTCTTTTGTTCTCAGCAAGCCCACTGTTCTGGCCCTATAGGAAACACTTTAGAGTAGAAGAGTGCTCTTTTCTCAAAAGCAGAGTGTGTTTCTTGTAAGGCGAGCTAGCGTTTGTTTCCCAGTCCTAAATGGAGTTGAATCCCATGCAGTTTCTGGTCCTACGAGCAAGAGATCTTTTCTCGTAAGAAGAGTCACTATTGTGCTGCCATTGCCATACACAGGACAAATAGCACTGTTGTCTGTTCCCAGCAAGTACAGTGCATTGGACTGAAGAGGATCTACTGTTCATGTCAGGTTCCTAAGCAGAATTGAACTAGATATGGCCGTGTGTGGAGGAAGCACAGTTTTTTTGTTCTGAGCAAGCTCACTGTTCGGACCACATAGGAAACACAGTAGAGTAGAAGAGTGCTCTTTTTTCAAAAGCAGAGTGTGTTTCTTGTAAGGCGAGCTAGCGTTTGTTTCCCAGTCCTAAATGGAGTTGAGTCACATGCAGTTTCTGTTCCTATGAGCAAGAGTTGTTTTCTGGTAAGAAGAGTCACTATTGTGCTCCCATTGTTTTACACAGGGCAAATAGCACTGGCGTCTGTTCCCAGCAAGTACATTGTATTGGACTGAAGAGGTCTACTGTTCTTGTCAGGTTCCTAAGCAGAATTGAACTAGATACGGCCATGTGTGTAGGAAGCACAGTTCTTTGTTCTGAGCAAGCTCACTGTTCTTTCCCTATAGGAAACACAGTATATTAGAAGAGTGCTCTTTTCTCAAAAGCAGAGTGTTTTTCTTGTAAGGCGAGCTAGCGTTTCTTTCCCAGTCCTAAATGGAGTTGAGACACATGCAGTTTTTGGTCCTACGAGCAAGAGTTTTTTTCTGGTAAGAAGAGTCACTATTGCACTCCCATTGCCATACACAGTGCAAATAGCACTTGCATCTGTTCCCAGCAAGTACAGTGTATTGGACTGAAGAGGATCTACTGTTCATGTCAGTTTCCTAAGCAGAGTTGAAATAGATATGGCCCGTGTGTGTAGGAAGCACAGTTCTTTTGTTCTGAGCAAGCTCACTTTTCGGACCCCATAGGAAACACAGTAGAGTAGAAGAGTGCTCTTTTCTCAAAAGCAGTGTGTGTTTCATGTAAGGCGAGCTAGCATTTGTTTCCCAGTCCTAAATGGAGTTGAATCACATGCAGTTTCTGGTCCTACGAGCAAGAGTTGTTTTCTGGTAAGGAAAGTCACTATTGCGCTCTCATTGACATACACAGTGCAAATAGCACTCGCGTGTGTTCCCAGCTATTGCAGTGTATCGGACTGAAGAGGAGCTACTGTTCTTGTTAGTTTCCTAAGCAGAGTTGAACTAGATATGGACCGTGTGTGTAGGAAGCACAGTTCTTTTGTTCTCAGCAAGCTCACTCTTCTGGCCCTATAGGAAACACTTTAGAGTAGAAGAGTGCTCTTTTCTCAAAAGCAGAGTGTGTTTCTTGTAAGGCGAGCTAGCGTTTGTTTCCCAGTCCTAAATGGAGTTGAATCCCATGCAGTTTCTGGTCCTACGAGCAAGAGATCTTTTCTCGTAAGAAGAGTCACTATTGTGCTGCCATTGCCATACACAGGACAAATAGCACTGTTGTCTGTTCCCAGCAAGTACAGTGTATTGGACTGAAGAGGATCTACTGTTCATGTCAGGTTCCTAAACAGAATTGAACTAGATATGGCCGTGTGTGGAGGAAGCACAGTTTTTTTGTTCTGAGCAAGCTCACTGTTCGGACCACATAGGAAACACAGTAGAGTAGAAGAGTGCTCTTTTCTCAAAAGCAGAGTGTGTTTCTTGTAAGGCGAGCTAGCGTTTGTTTCCCAGTCCTAAATGGAGTTAAATCACATGCAGTTACTGGTCCTACGAGCAAGAGTTGTTTTCTGGTAAGGAAGTCACTATTGTGCTCCCATTGCCATACACAGTGCAAATAGCACTCGCGTCTGTTCCCAGCAAGTACAGTGTATTAGACTGAAGAGCAGCTTCTGTTCTTGTCAGTTTCCAAAGCAGAGTTGAACTAGATATGGTCGATGTGTGTAGGAAGCACAGTTCTTCTGTTCTGAGCAAGCTCACTGTTTGGACCCCATAGGAAACACAGTAGAGTAGAAGAGTGCTCTTTTCTCAAAAGAAGAGTGTGTTTCTTGTGAAGCGTGCGAGCGTTTGTTTCCCAGTCCTAAAAGGAGTTGAATCCCATGCAGTTTCTGGTCCTACGAGCAAGAGTTCTTTTCTCGTAAGAAGAGTCACTATTGTGCTGCCATTGCCATACACAGGACAAATAGCACTGTTGTCTGTTCCCAGCAAGTACAGTGTATTGGACTGAAGAGGATCTACTGTTCATGTCAGGTTCCTAAGCAGAATTGAACTAGATATGGCCGTGTGTGGAGGAAGCACTGTTTTTTTGTTCTGAGCAAGCTCACTGTTCGGACCACATAGGAAACACAGTAGAGTAGAAGGGTGCTCTTTTTTCAAAAGCAGAGTGTGTTTCTTGTAAGGCGAGCTAGCGTTTGTTTCCCAGTCCTAAATGGAGTTGAGTCACATGCAGTTTCTGTTCCTACGAGCAAGAGTTGTTTTCTGGTAAGAAGTGTCACTATTGTGCTCCCATTGTTTTACACAGGGCAAATAGCATGGCGTCTGTTCCCAGCAAGTACAGTGTATTGGACTCAAGAGGATCTACTGTTCTTGTCAGGTTCCTAAGCAGAATTGAACTAGATACGGCCATGTGTGTAGGAAGCACAGTTCTTTGTTCTGAGCAAGCTCACTGTTCTTTCCCTATAGGAAACACAGTAGAGTAGAAGAGTGCTCTTTTCTCAAAAGCAGAGTGTTTTTCTTGTAAGGCGAGCTAGCGTTCGTTTCCCAGTCCTAAATGGAGTTGAATCACATGCAGTTTCTGGTCCTACGAGCAAGAGTTGTTTTCTGGTAAGGAAAGTCACTATTGTGTTCCCACTGCCATACACAGTGCAAATAGCACTCGCGTCTGTTCCCAGCAAGTACAGTGTATCGGACTGAAGAGGAGCTACTGTTCTTGTCAGTTTCCTAAGCAGAGTTGAACGAGATATTTCCCGTGTGTGTAGGAAGCACAGTTCTCTTGTTCTGAGCAAGCTCACTGTTCTGGCCCTATAGGAAACACAGTAGAGTAGAAGAGTGCTCTTTTCTCTAAAGCAGAGTGTGTTTCTTGTAAGGCGAGCTAGCGTTTGTTTCCCAGTGATAAATGGAGTTGAGTCACAGGCAGTTTTTGTTCCTAAGAGCAAGAGTTGTTTTCTGGTAAGAAGAGTCACTATTGCGCTCCAAATTCCATACACAGTACAAATAGCACTCGCGTCTGTTCCCAGCATGTACAGTGTATTGGACTGAATAGGAGCTACTGTTCTTGTCAGTTTCCTAAGCAGAGTTGAACTAGATATGGTCCATGTGTGTAGGAAGCACAGTTCTTTTGTTCTGAGCAAGCTCACTGTTTGGACCCCATAGGAAACACAGTAGAGTAGAAGAGTGCTCTGTTGCTGGAGAATTTCTCTCCAGCTCCCACCACCAAGTCCCGCCAGTCTCAGAGCCCACTTATAAAATAAACACACAGACTCTTACATTATTTAAACTGCTTGGCCATTAGCTCAGGCCTGTTATTGTCTAGCTCTTACTCTTATATTTACCCATTTCTATTAATCTTTACTTTGCCACATGGCTCATGGCTTACTGGTACCTCACATCTTCCTTGTCCTGATGGCGGCTGGCAGTGTCTCTCTCTCAGCCTTCCACTTCCCCGCTTTATTCTCCTCCTTGCCCCGCCTACACTTCCTGCCTAGCCAACGGCCAATCAGTGTTTTATTGATTAATTAGCAACACATTTGCCATACATCCCACAGCACTTCCCCCTTTTTTTTTTTCAAAAAGGAAGGTTTTAACCTTAACAAAGTAAAATTACATATAATTTGGCTATTTGGGCGTAGCTTCTCTTACTACTTCCTGCTGGAAGGGGGCGCTGTATCTTGTGGGGAAACAAAAAAAAATTTAGAATTATGGAATAGTCCATGAGGCTGTATCGTCTGAGCCAGATGCCTTTAAACCATTCTGGATGTTGAATCATCTGGGCCATGGTGTCATAGGAGACCTTCAGGGGGTCTTGGCTGGTCAAACCTGATGTATCTTAATCTTGAACAAATCCATAGCCTCTGGCTTTCTGTGGAAACAAAAGAGACTCTTTTCCAAAGCAACATATCCTTACATCCAAATTTTGAAGTCAAGGTATCTTTAAAATATACATTTTGGCATAACTCTACAGCTTTTACAATCAAATGTTTTTCTGCAGTTAAAAGTCCCAACGACAACACAATCCAGATTCTCTGTGTAATATGCATTTTTACGTGGCTTATTTTTTATACTACCTTTACTGTCTCTTTAATGACTTTATTTTTTAAAACTATGTATTTGTTTCTATAACTCTATATATCACCTTTTTCGTCTCTTTCAAGCCTACATATCTTTTACACACATTGTAAACTATTACATCTGAATCTGTCTTATTGTGAATCTATTGCTTTAAACTGCAGCAGCTGTGGCTGCTGGCTCCGCCCACCTCAGATTCCCAACATGGCTACGTTTTCCGCCAGCTCTGGGAGCCATCAACTCTCAGAAATAGTGGGTCTCTGCTTCTATCAAAGCAGCGTGTAGCCCAGAAATCTCTTTCTTTTGTTTTGTTTTGTTTTGTACTAGCAAAGGCTAAATCCACCACACAGCTTAATGTGCCACTTACAGAGGCCAAATTCCCGCCATACTGCAGGTCAAGCATGCACGCCAGGAACCCGCCATAGTAGCTCAAACACGCAGGCTGCCACTAGCTTGAAAGAGACAACTAGGAGCTGTTTTTAGCTCCGTTTTAGAATCTTTTTTCTCTGTTTTTAGGTGGAAACTCTTGCCAACACATTGGACGCCATTTGTTGCTGGAGAATTTCTCTGCAGCTCCCACCACCAAGTCCCGCCAGTCTCAGAGACCACTTATAAAATAAACACAAAGACTCTTACATTATTTAAACTGCTTGGCCATTAGCTAAGGCCTGTTATTGTCTAGCTCTTACTCTTATATTTAGCAGATTTCTATTAATTTTTACTTTGCCACATGGCACATGGCTTACTGGTACCTTACATCTTCCTTGTCCTGATGGCGGCTGGCAGTGTCTCTCTCTCAGCCTTCCACTTCCCTGCTTTATTCTCCTCCTTGCCCGGCCTACACTTCCTGCCTAGCCAACGGCCAATCAGTGTTTTATTGATTAATTAGCAACACATTTGCCATACATCCCACAGCAGTGCTCTTTTCTCAAAAGCAGAGTGTATTTCTTGTAAGGCGAGCTAGCGTTTGTTTCCTAGACCTAAATGGAGTTGAATCACATGCAGTTTCTGGTCCTACGAGCAAGAGTTGTTTTCTGGTAAGGAAAGTCACTATTGTGCTCCCATTGCCATACTATTTACAAATAGCACTCGCGTCTGTTCCCAGGAAGTACAGTGTATTGTACTGAATAGGAGCTACTGTACTGTCTGTTCCCTAAGCAGAGTTGAACTAGATATGGTCCGTGTGTAGGAAGCACAGTTCTTTTGTTCTGAGCAAGCTCACTGTTTGGACCCCATAGGAAACACAGTAGAGTAGAAGAGTGCTCTTTTCTCAAGAGCAGAGTGTGTTTCATGTAAGGCGAGCTAGCATTTGTTTCCCAGTCCTAAATGGAGTTGAATCACATGCAGTTTCTGGTCCTACGAGCAAGAGTTGTTTTCTGGTAAGGAAAGTCACTATTGCGCTCCCATTGCCATACATAGTGCAAATAGCACTCGGTCCATTCCCAGCAAGTACAGTGTATCGGTCTGAAGAGGAGCTACTGTTCTTGTCAGTTTCCTAAGCAGAGTTGAACTAGATATGGCCCGTGTGAAGGAAGCACAGTTCTTTTGTTCTGATCAAGCTCACTGTTCTGGCCCTATAGGAAACACAGAAGAGTAGAAGAGTGCTCTTTTCTCAAAAGCAGAGTGTTTTTCTTGTAAGGCGAGCTAGCGTTTGTTTCCCAGTCTTAAATGGAGTTGAGACACATGCAGTTTCTGGTCCTAGGAGCAAGAGTTGTTTTCTGGTAAGAAGAGTCACTATTGCACTCCCATTGCCATACACAGTGCAAATAGCACTTGCATCTGTTCCCAGCAAGTACAGTGTATTGGACTGAAGAGGATCTACTGTTCATGTCAGTTTCCTAAGCAGAGTTGAAATAGATATGGCCCGTGTGTGTAGGAAGCACAGTTCTTTTGTCTGAGCAAGCTCACTTTTCGGACCCCATAGGAAACACAGTAGAGTAGAAGAGTGCTCTTTTCTCAAAAGCAGTGTGTGTTTCATGTAAGGCGAGCTAGCATTTGTTTCCCAGTCCTAAATGGAGTTGAATCACATGCAGTTTCTGGTCCTACGAGCAAGAGTTGTTTTCTGGTAAGGAAAGTCACTATTGCGCTCTCATTGACATACACAGTGCAAATAGCACTCGCGTGTGTTCCCAGCTATTACAGTATATCGGACTGAAGAGGAGCTACTGTTCTTGTTAGTTTCCTAAGCAGAGTTGAACTAGATATGGCCCGTGTGTGTAGGAAGCACAGTTCTTTTGTTCTCAGCAAGCCCACTGTTCTGGCCCTATAGGAAACACTTTAGAGTAGAAGAGTGCTCTTTTCTCAAAAGCAGAGTGTGTTTCTTGTAAGGCGAGCTAGCGTTTGTTTCCCAGTCCTAAATGGAGTTGAATCCCATGCAGTTTCTGGTCCTACGAGCAAGAGATCTTTTCTCGTAAGAAGAGTCACTATTGTGCTGCCATTGCCATACACAGGACAAATAGCACTGTTGTCTGTTCCCAGCAAGTACAGTGCATTGGACTGAAGAGCATCTACTGTTCATGTCAGGTTCCTAAGCAGAATTGAACTAGATATGGCCGTGTGTGGAGGAAGCACAGTTTTTTTGTTCTGAGCAAGCTCACTGTTCGGACCACATAGGAAACACAGTAGAGTAGAAGAGTGCTCTTTTTTCAAAAGCAGAGTGTGTTTCTTGTAAGGCGAGCTAGCGTTTGTTTCCCAGTCCTAAATGGAGTTGAGTCACATGCAGTTTCTGTTCCTATGAGCAAGAGTTGTTTTCTGGTAAGAAGAGTCACTATTGTGCTCCCATTGTTTTACACAGGGCAAATAGCACTGGCGTCTGTTCCCAGCAAGTACATTGTATTGGACTGAAGAGGTCTACTGTTCTTGTCAGGTTCCTAAGCAGAATTGAACTAGATACGGCCATGTGTGTAGGAAGCACAGTTCTTTGTTCTGAGCAAGCTCACTGTTCTTTCCCTATAGGAAACACAGTATATTAGAAGAGTGCTCTTTTCTCAAAAGCAGAGTGTATTTCTTGTAAGGCGAGCTAGCGTTTGTTTCCTAGACCTAAATGGAGTTGAATCACATGCAGTTTCTGGTCCTACGAGCAAGAGTTGTTTTCTGGTAAGGAAAGTCACTATTGTGCTCCCATTGCCATACTATTTACAAATAGCACTCGCGTCTGTTCCCAGGAAGTACAGTGTATTGTACTGAATAGGAGCTACTGTACTGTCTGTTCCCTAAGCAGAGTTGAACTAGATATGGTCCGTGCGTAGGAAGCACAGTTCTTTTGTTCTGAGCAAGCTCACTGTTTGGACCCCATAGGAAACACAGTAGAGTAGAAGAGTGCTCTTTTCTCAAGAGCAGAGTGTGTTTCATGTAAGGCGAGCTAGCATTTGTTTCCCAGTCCTAAATGGAGTTGAATCACATGCAATTTCTGGTCCTACGAGCAAGAGTTGTTTTCTGGTAAGGAAAGTCACTATTGCGCTCCCATTGCCATACATAGTGCAAATAGCACTCGGTCTATTCCCAGCAAGTACAGTGTATCGGTCTGAAGAGGAGCTACTGTTCTTGTCAGTTTCCTAAGCAGAGTTGAACTAGATATGGCCCGTGTGAAGGAAGCACAGTTCTTTTGTTCTGATCAAGCTCACTGTTCTGGCCCTATAGGAAACACAGAAGAGTAGAAGAGTGCTCTTTTCTCAAAAGCAGAGTGTTTTTCTTGTAAGGCGAGCTAGCGTTTGTTTCCCAGTCTTAAATGGAGTTGAGACACATGCAGTTTCTGGTCCTAGGAGCAAGAGTTGTTTTCTGGTAAGAAGAGTCACTATTGCACTCCCATTGCCATACACAGTGCAAATAGCACTTGCATCTGTTCCCAGCAAGTACAGTGTATTGGACTGAAGAGGATCTACTGTTCATGTCAGTTTCCTAAGCAGAGTTGAAATAGATATGGCCCGTGTGTGTAGGAAGCACAGTTCTTTTGTCTGAGCAAGCTCACTTTTCGGACCCCATAGGAAACACAGTAGAGTAGAAGAGTGCTCTTTTCTCAAAAGCAGTGTGTGTTTCATGTAAGGCGAGCTAGCATTTGTTTCCCAGTCCTAAATGGAGTTGAATCACATGCAGTTTCTGGTCCTACGAGCAAGAGTTGTTTTCTGGTAAGGAAAGTCACTATTGCGCTCTCATTGACATACACAGTGCAAATAGCACTCGCGTGTGTTCCCAGCTATTACAGTATATCGGACTGAAGAGGAGCTACTGTTCTTGTTAGTTTCCTAAGCAGAGTTGAACTAGATATGGCCCGTGTGTGTAGGAAGCACAGTTCTTTTGTTCTCAGCAAGCCCACTGTTCTGGCCCTATAGGAAACACTTTAGAGTAGAAGAGTGCTCTTTTCTCAAAAGCAGAGTGTGTTTCTTGTAAGGCGAGCTAGCGTTTGTTTCCCAGTCCTAAATGGAGTTGAATCCCATGCAGTTTCTGGTCCTACGAGCAAGAGATCTTTTCTCGTAAGAAGAGTCACTATTGTGCTGCCATTGCCATACACAGGACAAATAGCACTGTTGTCTGTTCCCAGCAAGTACAGTGCATTGGACTGAAGAGGATCTACTGTTCATGTCAGGTTCCTAAGCAGAATTGAACTAGATATGGCCGTGTGTGGAGGAAGCACAGTTTTTTTGTTCTGAGCAAGCTCACTGTTCGGACCACATAGGAAACACAGTAGAGTAGAAGAGTGCTCTTTTTTCAAAAGCAGAGTGTGTTTCTTGTAAGGCGAGCTAGCGTTTGTTTCCCAGTCCTAAATGGAGTTGAGTCACATGCAGTTTCTGTTCCTATGAGCAAGAGTTGTTTTCTGGTAAGAAGAGTCACTATTGTGCTCCCATTGTTTTACACAGGGCAAATAGCACTGGCGTCTGTTCCCAGCAAGTACATTGTATTGGACTGAAGAGGTCTACTGTTCTTGTCAGGTTCCTAAGCAGAATTGAACTAGATACGGCCATGTGTGTAGGAAGCACAGTTCTTTGTTCTGAGCAAGCTCACTGTTCTTTCCCTATAGGAAACACAGTATATTAGAAGAGTGCTCTTTTCTCAAAAGCAGAGTGTTTTTCTTGTAAGGCGAGCTAGCGTTTCTTTCCCAGTCCTAAATGGAGTTGAGACACATGCAGTTTTTGGTCCTACGAGCAAGAGTTTTTTTCTGGTAAGAAGAGTCACTATTGCACTCCCATTGCCATACACAGTGCAAATAGCACTTGCATCTGTTCCCAGCAAGTACAGTGTATTGGACTGAAGAGGATCTACTGTTCATGTCAGTTTCCTAAGCAGAGTTGAAATAGATATGGCCCGTGTGTGTAGGAAGCACAGTTCTTTTGTTCTGAGCAAGCTCACTTTTCGGACCCCATAGGAAACACAGTAGAGTAGAAGAGTGCTCTTTTCTCAAAAGCAGTGTGTGTTTCATGTAAGGCGAGCTAGCATTTGTTTCCCAGTCCTAAATGGAGTTGAATCACATGCAGTTTCTGGTCCTACGAGCAAGAGTTGTTTTCTGGTAAGGAAAGTCACTATTGCGCTCTCATTGACATACACAGTGCAAATAGCACTCGCGTGTGTTCCCAGCTATTGCAGTGTATCGGACTGAAGAGGAGCTACTGTTCTTGTTAGTTTCCTAAGCAGAGTTGAACTAGATATGGACCGTGTGTGTAGGAAGCACAGTTCTTTTGTTCTCAGCAAGCTCACTCTTCTGGCCCTATAGGAAACACTTTAGAGTAGAAGAGTGCTCTTTTCTCAAAAGCAGAGTGTGTTTCTTGTAAGGCGAGCTAGCGTTTGTTTCCCAGTCCTAAATGGAGTTGAATCCCATGCAGTTTCTGGTCCTACGAGCAAGAGATCTTTTCTCGTAAGAAGAGTCACTATTGTGCTGCCATTGCCATACACAGGACAAATAGCACTGTTGTCTGTTCCCAGCAAGTACAGTGTATTGGACTGAAGAGGATCTACTGTTCATGTCAGGTTCCTAAACAGAATTGAACTAGATATGGCCGTGTGTGGAGGAAGCACAGTTTTTTTGTTCTGAGCAAGCTCACTGTTCGGACCACATAGGAAACACAGTAGAGTAGAAGAGTGCTCTTTTCTCAAAAGCAGAGTGTGTTTCTTGTAAGGCGAGCTAGCGTTTGTTTCCCAGTCCTAAATGGAGTTAAATCACATGCAGTTACTGGTCCTACGAGCAAGAGTTGTTTTCTGGTAAGGAAGTCACTATTGTGCTCCCATTGCCATACACAGTGCAAATAGCACTCGCGTCTGTTCCCAGCAAGTACAGTGTATTAGACTGAAGAGCAGCTTCTGTTCTTGTCAGTTTCCAAAGCAGAGTTGAACTAGATATGGTCGATGTGTGTAGGAAGCACAGTTCTTCTGTTCTGAGCAAGCTCACTGTTTGGACCCCATAGGAAACACAGTAGAGTAGAAGAGTGCTCTTTTCTCAAAAGAAGAGTGTGTTTCTTGTGAAGCGTGCGAGCGTTTGTTTCCCAGTCCTAAAAGGAGTTGAATCCCATGCAGTTTCTGGTCCTACGAGCAAGAGTTCTTTTCTCGTAAGAAGAGTCACTATTGTGCTGCCATTGCCATACACAGGACAAATAGCACTGTTGTCTGTTCCCAGCAAGTACAGTGTATTGGACTGAAGAGGATCTACTGTTCATGTCAGGTTCCTAAGCAGAATTGAACTAGATATGGCCGTGTGTGGAGGAAGCACTGTTTTTTTGTTCTGAGCAAGCTCACTGTTCGGACCACATAGGAAACACAGTAGAGTAGAAGGGTGCTCTTTTTTCAAAAGCAGAGTGTGTTTCTTGTAAGGCGAGCTAGCGTTTGTTTCCCAGTCCTAAATGGAGTTGAGTCACATGCAGTTTCTGTTCCTACGAGCAAGAGTTGTTTTCTGGTAAGAAGTGTCACTATTGTGCTCCCATTGTTTTACACAGGGCAAATAGCATGGCGTCTGTTCCCAGCAAGTACAGTGTATTGGACTCAAGAGGATCTACTGTTCTTGTCAGGTTCCTAAGCAGAATTGAACTAGATACGGCCATGTGTGTAGGAAGCACAGTTCTTTGTTCTGAGCAAGCTCACTGTTCTTTCCCTATAGGAAACACAGTAGAGTAGAAGAGTGCTCTTTTCTCAAAAGCAGAGTGTTTTTCTTGTAAGGCGAGCTAGCGTTCGTTTCCCAGTCCTAAATGGAGTTGAATCACATGCAGTTTCTGGTCCTACGAGCAAGAGTTGTTTTCTGGTAAGGAAAGTCACTATTGTGTTCCCACTGCCATACACAGTGCAAATAGCACTCGCGTCTGTTCCCAGCAAGTACAGTGTATCGGACTGAAGAGGAGCTACTGTTCTTGTCAGTTTCCTAAGCAGAGTTGAACGAGATATTTCCCGTGTGTGTAGGAAGCACAGTTCTCTTGTTCTGAGCAAGCTCACTGTTCTGGCCCTATAGGAAACACAGTAGAGTAGAAGAGTGCTCTTTTCTCTAAAGCAGAGTGTGTTTCTTGTAAGGCGAGCTAGCGTTTGTTTCCCAGTGATAAATGGAGTTGAGTCACAGGCAGTTTTTGTTCCTAAGAGCAAGAGTTGTTTTCTGGTAAGAAGAGTCACTATTGCGCTCCAAATTCCATACACAGTACAAATAGCACTCGCGTCTGTTCCCAGCATGTACAGTGTATTGGACTGAATAGGAGCTACTGTTCTTGTCAGTTTCCTAAGCAGAGTTGAACTAGATATGGTCCATGTGTGTAGGAAGCACAGTTCTTTTGTTCTGAGCAAGCTCACTGTTTGGACCCCATAGGAAACACAGTAGAGTAGAAGAGTGCTCTGTTGCTGGAGAATTTCTCTCCAGCTCCCACCACCAAGTCCCGCCAGTCTCAGAGCCCACTTATAAAATAAACACACAGACTCTTACATTATTTAAACTGCTTGGCCATTAGCTCAGGCCTGTTATTGTCTAGCTCTTACTCTTATATTTACCCATTTCTATTAATCTTTACTTTGCCACATGGCTCATGGCTTACTGGTACCTCACATCTTCCTTGTCCTGATGGCGGCTGGCAGTGTCTCTCTCTCAGCCTTCCACTTCCCCGCTTTATTCTCCTCCTTGCCCCGCCTACACTTCCTGCCTAGCCAACGGCCAATCAGTGTTTTATTGATTAATTAGCAACACATTTGCCATACATCCCACAGCACTTCCCCCTTTTTTTTTTCAAAAAGGAAGGTTTTAACCTTAACAAAGTAAAATTACATATAATTTGGCTATTTGGGCGTAGCTTCTCTTACTACTTCCTGCTGGAAGGGGGCGCTGTATCTTGTGGGGAAACAAAAAAAAATTTAGAATTATGGAATAGTCCATGAGGCTGTATCGTCTGAGCCAGATGCCTTTAAACCATTCTGGATGTTGAATCATCTGGGCCATGGTGTCATAGGAGACCTTCAGGGGGTCTTGGCTGGTCAAACCTGATGTATCTTAATCTTGAACAAATCCATAGCCTCTGGCTTTCTGTGGAAACAAAAGAGACTCTTTTCCAAAGCAACATATCCTTACATCCAAATTTTGAAGTCAAGGTATCTTTAAAATATACATTTTGGCATAACTCTACAGCTTTTACAATCAAATGTTTTTCTGCAGTTAAAAGTCCCAACGACAACACAATCCAGATTCTCTGTGTAATATGCATTTTTACGTGGCTTATTTTTTATACTACCTTTACTGTCTCTTTAATGACTTTATTTTTTAAAACTATGTATTTGTTTCTATAACTCTATATATCACCTTTTTCGTCTCTTTCAAGCCTACATATCTTTTACACACATTGTAAACTATTACATCTGAATCTGTCTTATTGTGAATCTATTGCTTTAAACTGCAGCAGCTGTGGCTGCTGGCTCCGCCCACCTCAGATTCCCAACATGGCTACGTTTTCCGCCAGCTCTGGGAGCCATCAACTCTCAGAAATAGTGGGTCTCTGCTTCTATCAAAGCAGCGTGTAGCCCAGAAATCTCTTTCTTTTGTTTTGTTTTGTTTTGTACTAGCAAAGGCTAAATCCACCACACAGCTTAATGTGCCACTTACAGAGGCCAAATTCCCGCCATACTGCAGGTCAAGCATGCACGCCAGGAACCCGCCATAGTAGCTCAAACACGCAGGCTGCCACTAGCTTGAAAGAGACAACTAGGAGCTGTTTTTAGCTCCGTTTTAGAATCTTTTTTCTCTGTTTTTAGGTGGAAACTTTTGCCAACACATTGGACGCCATTTGTTGCTGGAGAATTTCTCTGCAGCTCCCACCACCAAGTCCCGCCAGTCTCAGAGACCACTTATAAAATAAACACAAAGACTCTTACATTATTTAAACTGCTTGGCCATTAGCTAAGGCCTGTTATTGTCTAGCTCTTACTCTTATATTTAGCAGATTTCTATTAATTTTTACTTTGCCACATGGCACATGGCTTACTGGTACCTTACATCTTCCTTGTCCTGATGGCGGCTGGCAGTGTCTCTCTCTCAGCCTTCCACTTCCCTGCTTTATTCTCCTCCTTGCCCGGCCTACACTTCCTGCCTAGCCAACGGCCAATCAGTGTTTTATTGATTAATTAGCAACACATTTGCCATACATCCCACAGCAGTGCTCTTTTCTCAAAAGCAGAGTGTATTTCTTGTAAGGCGAGCTAGCGTTTGTTTCCTAGACCTAAATGGAGTTGAATCACATGCAGTTTCTGGTCCTACGAGCAAGAGTTGTTTTCTGGTAAGGAAAGTCACTATTGTGCTCCCATTGCCATACTATTTACAAATAGCACTCGCGTCTGTTCCCAGGAAGTACAGTGTATTGTACTGAATAGGAGCTACTGTACTGTCTGTTCCCTAAGCAGAGTTGAACTAGATATGGTCCGTGTGTAGGAAGCACAGTTCTTTTGTTCTGAGCAAGCTCACTGTTTGGACCCCATAGGAAACACAGTAGAGTAGAAGAGTGCTCTTTTCTCAAGAGCAGAGTGTGTTTCATGTAAGGCGAGCTAGCATTTGTTTCCCAGTCCTAAATGGAGTTGAATCACATGCAGTTTCTGGTCCTACGAGCAAGAGTTGTTTTCTGGTAAGGAAAGTCACTATTGCGCTCCCATTGCCATACATAGTGCAAATAGCACTCGGTCCATTCCCAGCAAGTACAGTGTATCGGTCTGAAGAGGAGCTACTGTTCTTGTCAGTTTCCTAAGCAGAGTTGAACTAGATATGGCCCGTGTGAAGGAAGCACAGTTCTTTTGTTCTGATCAAGCTCACTGTTCTGGCCCTATAGGAAACACAGAAGAGTAGAAGAGTGCTCTTTTCTCAAAAGCAGAGTGTTTTTCTTGTAAGGCGAGCTAGCGTTTGTTTCCCAGTCTTAAATGGAGTTGAGACACATGCAGTTTCTGGTCCTAGGAGCAAGAGTTGTTTTCTGGTAAGAAGAGTCACTATTGCACTCCCATTGCCATACACAGTGCAAATAGCACTTGCATCTGTTCCCAGCAAGTACAGTGTATTGGACTGAAGAGGATCTACTGTTCATGTCAGTTTCCTAAGCAGAGTTGAAATAGATATGGCCCGTGTGTGTAGGAAGCACAGTTCTTTTGTCTGAGCAAGCTCACTTTTCGGACCCCATAGGAAACACAGTAGAGTAGAAGAGTGCTCTTTTCTCAAAAGCAGTGTGTGTTTCATGTAAGGCGAGCTAGCATTTGTTTCCCAGTCCTAAATGGAGTTGAATCACATGCAGTTTCTGGTCCTACGAGCAAGAGTTGTTTTCTGGTAAGGAAAGTCACTATTGCGCTCTCATTGACATACACAGTGCAAATAGCACTCGCGTGTGTTCCCAGCTATTACAGTATATCGGACTGAAGAGGAGCTACTGTTCTTGTTAGTTTCCTAAGCAGAGTTGAACTAGATATGGCCCGTGTGTGTAGGAAGCACAGTTCTTTTGTTCTCAGCAAGCCCACTGTTCTGGCCCTATAGGAAACACTTTAGAGTAGAAGAGTGCTCTTTTCTCAAAAGCAGAGTGTGTTTCTTGTAAGGCGAGCTAGCGTTTGTTTCCCAGTCCTAAATGGAGTTGAATCCCATGCAGTTTCTGGTCCTACGAGCAAGAGATCTTTTCTCGTAAGAAGAGTCACTATTGTGCTGCCATTGCCATACACAGGACAAATAGCACTGTTGTCTGTTCCCAGCAAGTACAGTGCATTGGACTGAAGAGGATCTACTGTTCATGTCAGGTTCCTAAGCAGAATTGAACTAGATATGGCCGTGTGTGGAGGAAGCACAGTTTTTTTGTTCTGAGCAAGCTCACTGTTCGGACCACATAGGAAACACAGTAGAGTAGAAGAGTGCTCTTTTTTCAAAAGCAGAGTGTGTTTCTTGTAAGGCGAGCTAGCGTTTGTTTCCCAGTCCTAAATGGAGTTGAGTCACATGCAGTTTCTGTTCCTATGAGCAAGAGTTGTTTTCTGGTAAGAAGAGTCACTATTGTGCTCCCATTGTTTTACACAGGGCAAATAGCACTGGCGTCTGTTCCCAGCAAGTACATTGTATTGGACTGAAGAGGTCTACTGTTCTTGTCAGGTTCCTAAGCAGAATTGAACTAGATACGGCCATGTGTGTAGGAAGCACAGTTCTTTGTTCTGAGCAAGCTCACTGTTCTTTCCCTATAGGAAACACAGTATATTAGAAGAGTGCTCTTTTCTCAAAAGCAGAGTGTATTTCTTGTAAGGCGAGCTAGCGTTTGTTTCCTAGACCTAAATGGAGTTGAATCACATGCAGTTTCTGGTCCTACGAGCAAGAGTTGTTTTCTGGTAAGGAAAGTCACTATTGTGCTCCCATTGCCATACTATTTACAAATAGCACTCGCGTCTGTTCCCAGGAAGTACAGTGTATTGTACTGAATAGGAGCTACTGTACTGTCTGTTCCCTAAGCAGAGTTGAACTAGATATGGTCCGTGCGTAGGAAGCACAGTTCTTTTGTTCTGAGCAAGCTCACTGTTTGGACCCCATAGGAAACACAGTAGAGTAGAAGAGTGCTCTTTTCTCAAGAGCAGAGTGTGTTTCATGTAAGGCGAGCTAGCATTTGTTTCCCAGTCCTAAATGGAGTTGAATCACATGCAATTTCTGGTCCTACGAGCAAGAGTTGTTTTCTGGTAAGGAAAGTCACTATTGCGCTCCCATTGCCATACATAGTGCAAATAGCACTCGGTCTATTCCCAGCAAGTACAGTGTATCGGTCTGAAGAGGAGCTACTGTTCTTGTCAGTTTCCTAAGCAGAGTTGAACTAGATATGGCCCGTGTGAAGGAAGCACAGTTCTTTTGTTCTGATCAAGCTCACTGTTCTGGCCCTATAGGAAACACAGAAGAGTAGAAGAGTGCTCTTTTCTCAAAAGCAGAGTGTTTTTCTTGTAAGGCGAGCTAGCGTTTGTTTCCCAGTCTTAAATGGAGTTGAGACACATGCAGTTTCTGGTCCTAGGAGCAAGAGTTGTTTTCTGGTAAGAAGAGTCACTATTGCACTCCCATTGCCATACACAGTGCAAATAGCACTTGCATCTGTTCCCAGCAAGTACAGTGTATTGGACTGAAGAGGATCTACTGTTCATGTCAGTTTCCTAAGCAGAGTTGAAATAGATATGGCCCGTGTGTGTAGGAAGCACAGTTCTTTTGTCTGAGCAAGCTCACTTTTCGGACCCCATAGGAAACACAGTAGAGTAGAAGAGTGCTCTTTTCTCAAAAGCAGTGTGTGTTTCATGTAAGGCGAGCTAGCATTTGTTTCCCAGTCCTAAATGGAGTTGAATCACATGCAGTTTCTGGTCCTACGAGCAAGAGTTGTTTTCTGGTAAGGAAAGTCACTATTGCGCTCTCATTGACATACACAGTGCAAATAGCACTCGCGTGTGTTCCCAGCTATTACAGTATATCGGACTGAAGAGGAGCTACTGTTCTTGTTAGTTTCCTAAGCAGAGTTGAACTAGATATGGCCCGTGTGTGTAGGAAGCACAGTTCTTTTGTTCTCAGCAAGCCCACTGTTCTGGCCCTATAGGAAACACTTTAGAGTAGAAGAGTGCTCTTTTCTCAAAAGCAGAGTGTGTTTCTTGTAAGGCGAGCTAGCGTTTGTTTCCCAGTCCTAAATGGAGTTGAATCCCATGCAGTTTCTGGTCCTACGAGCAAGAGATCTTTTCTCGTAAGAAGAGTCACTATTGTGCTGCCATTGCCATACACAGGACAAATAGCACTGTTGTCTGTTCCCAGCAAGTACAGTGCATTGGACTGAAGAGGATCTACTGTTCATGTCAGGTTCCTAAGCAGAATTGAACTAGATATGGCCGTGTGTGGAGGAAGCACAGTTTTTTTGTTCTGAGCAAGCTCACTGTTCGGACCACATAGGAAACACAGTAGAGTAGAAGAGTGCTCTTTTTTCAAAAGCAGAGTGTGTTTCTTGTAAGGCGAGCTAGCGTTTGTTTCCCAGTCCTAAATGGAGTTGAGTCACATGCAGTTTCTGTTCCTATGAGCAAGAGTTGTTTTCTGGTAAGAAGAGTCACTATTGTGCTCCCATTGTTTTACACAGGGCAAATAGCACTGGCGTCTGTTCCCAGCAAGTACATTGTATTGGACTGAAGAGGTCTACTGTTCTTGTCAGGTTCCTAAGCAGAATTGAACTAGATACGGCCATGTGTGTAGGAAGCACAGTTCTTTGTTCTGAGCAAGCTCACTGTTCTTTCCCTATAGGAAACACAGTATATTAGAAGAGTGCTCTTTTCTCAAAAGCAGAGTGTTTTTCTTGTAAGGCGAGCTAGCGTTTCTTTCCCAGTCCTAAATGGAGTTGAGACACATGCAGTTTTTGGTCCTACGAGCAAGAGTTTTTTTCTGGTAAGAAGAGTCACTATTGCACTCCCATTGCCATACACAGTGCAAATAGCACTTGCATCTGTTCCCAGCAAGTACAGTGTATTGGACTGAAGAGGATCTACTGTTCATGTCAGTTTCCTAAGCAGAGTTGAAATAGATATGGCCCGTGTGTGTAGGAAGCACAGTTCTTTTGTTCTGAGCAAGCTCACTTTTCGGACCCCATAGGAAACACAGTAGAGTAGAAGAGTGCTCTTTTCTCAAAAGCAGTGTGTGTTTCATGTAAGGCGAGCTAGCATTTGTTTCCCAGTCCTAAATGGAGTTGAATCACATGCAGTTTCTGGTCCTACGAGCAAGAGTTGTTTTCTGGTAAGGAAAGTCACTATTGCGCTCTCATTGACATACACAGTGCAAATAGCACTCGCGTGTGTTCCCAGCTATTGCAGTGTATCGGACTGAAGAGGAGCTACTGTTCTTGTTAGTTTCCTAAGCAGAGTTGAACTAGATATGGACCGTGTGTGTAGGAAGCACAGTTCTTTTGTTCTCAGCAAGCTCACTCTTCTGGCCCTATAGGAAACACTTTAGAGTAGAAGAGTGCTCTTTTCTCAAAAGCAGAGTGTGTTTCTTGTAAGGCGAGCTAGCGTTTGTTTCCCAGTCCTAAATGGAGTTGAATCCCATGCAGTTTCTGGTCCTACGAGCAAGAGATCTTTTCTCGTAAGAAGAGTCACTATTGTGCTGCCATTGCCATACACAGGACAAATAGCACTGTTGTCTGTTCCCAGCAAGTACAGTGTATTGGACTGAAGAGGATCTACTGTTCATGTCAGGTTCCTAAACAGAATTGAACTAGATATGGCCGTGTGTGGAGGAAGCACAGTTTTTTTGTTCTGAGCAAGCTCACTGTTCGGACCACATAGGAAACACAATAGAGTAGAAGAGTGCTCTTTTCTCAAAAGCAGAGTGTGTTTCTTGTAAGGCGAGCTAGCGTTTGTTTCCCAGTCCTAAATGGAGTTAAATCACATGCAGTTACTGGTCCTACGAGCAAGAGTTGTTTTCTGGTAAGGAAGTCACTATTGTGCTCCCATTGCCATACACAGTGCAAATAGCACTCGCGTCTGTTCCCAGCAAGTACAGTGTATTAGACTGAAGAGCAGCTTCTGTTCTTGTCAGTTTCCAAAGCAGAGTTGAACTAGATATGGTCGATGTGTGTAGGAAGCACAGTTCTTCTGTTCTGAGCAAGCTCACTGTTTGGACCCCATAGGAAACACAGTAGAGTAGAAGAGTGCTCTTTTCTCAAAAGAAGAGTGTGTTTCTTGTGAAGCGTGCGAGCGTTTGTTTCCCAGTCCTAAAAGGAGTTGAATCCCATGCAGTTTCTGGTCCTACGAGCAAGAGTTCTTTTCTCGTAAGAAGAGTCACTATTGTGCTGCCATTGCCATACACAGGACAAATAGCACTGTTGTCTGTTCCCAGCAAGTACAGTGTATTGGACTGAAGAGGATCTACTGTTCATGTCAGGTTCCTAAGCAGAATTGAACTAGATATGGCCGTGTGTGGAGGAAGCACTGTTTTTTTGTTCTGAGCAAGCTCACTGTTCGGACCACATAGGAAACACAGTAGAGTAGAAGGGTGCTCTTTTTTCAAAAGCAGAGTGTGTTTCTTGTAAGGCGAGCTAGCGTTTGTTTCCCAGTCCTAAATGGAGTTGAGTCACATGCAGTTTCTGTTCCTACGAGCAAGAGTTGTTTTCTGGTAAGAAGTGTCACTATTGTGCTCCCATTGTTTTACACAGGGCAAATAGCATGGCGTCTGTTCCCAGCAAGTACAGTGTATTGGACTCAAGAGGATCTACTGTTCTTGTCAGGTTCCTAAGCAGAATTGAACTAGATACGGCCATGTGTGTAGGAAGCACAGTTCTTTGTTCTGAGCAAGCTCACTGTTCTTTCCCTATAGGAAACACAGTAGAGTAGAAGAGTGCTCTTTTCTCAAAAGCAGAGTGTTTTTCTTGTAAGGCGAGCTAGCGTTCGTTTCCCAGTCCTAAATGGAGTTGAATCCCATGCAGTTTCTGGTCCTACGAGCAAGAGTTGTTTTCTGGTAAGGAAAGTCACTATTGTGTTCCCACTGCCATACACAGTGCAAATAGCACTCGCGTCTGTTCCCAGCAAGTACAGTGTATCGGACTGAAGAGGAGCTACTGTTCTTGTCAGTTTCCTAAGCAGAGTTGAACGAGATATTTTCCGTGTGTGTAGGAAGCACAGTTCTCTTGTTCTGAGCAAGCTCACTGTTCTGGCCCTATAGGAAACACAGTAGAGTAGAAGAGTGCTCTTTTCTCTAAAGCAGAGTGTGTTTCTTGTAAGGCGAGCTAGCGTTTGTTTCCCAGTCATAAATGGAGTTGAGTCACAGGCAGTTTTTGTTCCTATGAGCAAGAGTTGTTTTCTGGTAAGAAGAGTCACTATTGCGCTCCAAATTCCATACACAGTGCAAATAGCACTCGCGTCTGTTCCCAGCATGTACAGTGTATTGGACTGAATAGGAGCTACTGTTCTTGTCAGTTTCCTAAGCAGAGTTGAACTAGATATGGTCCATGTGTGTAGGAAGCACAGTTCTTTTGTTCTGAGCAAGCTCACTGTTTGGACCCCACAGGAAACACAGTAGAGTAGAAGAGTGCTCTGTTGCTGTAGAATTTCTCTCCAGCTCCCACCACCAAGTCCCTCCAGTCTCAGAGCCCACTTATAAAATAAACACACAGACTCTTACATTATTTAAACTGCATGGCCATTAGCTCAGGCCTGTTATTGTCTAGCTCTTACTCTTATATTTAGCCCATTTCTATTAAACTTTACTTTGCCACATGGCTCATGGCTTACTGGTACCTTACATCTTCCTTGTCCTGATGGCGGCTGGCAGTGTCTCTCTCTCAGCCTTCCACTTCCCCGCTTTATTCTCCTCCTTGTCCCGCCTAAACTTCCTGCCTAGCCAACGGCCAATCAGTGTTTTACTGATTAATTAGCAACACATTTGCCATACATCCCACAGCAGTGCTCTTTTCTCAAAAGCAGTGTGTATATCTTGTAAGGCGAGCTAGCGTTTGTTTCCTAGTCCTAAATGGAGTTGAATCACATGCAGTTTCTGGTCCTACGAGCAAGAGTTGTTTTCTGGTAAGGAAAGTCACTATTGGGCTCCCATTGCCATACACATTACAAATAGCACTCGCGTCTGTTCCCAGGAAATACAGTGTATTGGACTGAATAGGAGCTACTGTACTGACAGTTCCCTAAGCAGAGTTGAACTAGATATGGTCCGTGTGTAGGAAGCACAGTTCTTTTGTTCTGAGCAAGCTCACTGTTTGGACCCCATAGGAAACACAGTAGAGTAGAAGAGTGCTCTTTTCTCAAAAGCGGAGTGTGTTTCATGTAAGGCGAGCTAGCATTTGTTTCCCAGTCCTAAATGGAGTTGAATCACATGCAGTTTCTGGTCCTACGAGCAAGAGTTGTTTTCTGGTAAGGAAAGTCACTATTGCGCTCCCATTGCCATACATAGTGCAAATAGCACTCGGTCCATTCCCAGCAAGTACAGTGTATCGGTCTGAAGAGGAGCTACTGTTCTTGTCAGTTTCCTAAGCAGAGTTGAACTAGATATGGCCCGTGTGAAGGAAGCACAGTTCTTTTGTTCTGATCAAGCTCACTGTTCTGGCCCTATAGGAAACACAGAAGAGTAGAAGAGTGCTCTTTTCTCAAAAGCAGAGTGTTTTTCTTGTAACGCGAGCTAGCGTTTGTTTCCCAGTCTTAAATGGAGTTGAGACACATGCAGTTTCTGGTCCTAGGAGCAAGAGTTGTTTTCTGGTAAGAAGAGTCACTATTGCACTCCCATTGCCATACACAGTGCAAATAGCACTTGCATCTGTTCCCAGCAAGTACAGTGTATTGGACTGAAGAGGATCTACTGTTCATGTCAGTTTCTAAGCAGAGTTGAAATAGATATGGCCCGTGTGTGTAGGAAGCACAGTTCTTTTGTCTGAGCAAGCTCACTTTTCAGACCGCATAGGAAACACAGTAGAGTAGAAGAGTGCTCTTTTCTCAAAAGCAGTGTGTGTTTCATGTATGGCGAGCTAGCATTTGTTTCCCAGTCCTAAATGGAGTTGAATCACATGCAGTTTCTGGTCCTACGAGCAAGAGTTGTTTTCTGGTAAGGAAAGTCACTATTGCGCTCTCATTGACATACACAGTGCAAATAGCACTCGCGTGTGTTCCCAGCTATTACAGTATATCGGACTGAAGAGGAGCTACTGTTCTTGTTAGTTTCCTAAGCAGAGTTGAACTAGATATGGCCCGTGTGTGTAGGAAGCACAGTTCTTTTGTTCTCAGCAAGCCCACTGTTCTGGCCCTATAGGAAACACTTTAGAGTAGAAGAGTGCTCTTTTCTCAAAAGCAGAGTGTGTTTCTTGTAAGGCGAGCTAGCGTTTGTTTCCCAGTCCTAAATGGAGTTGAATCCCATGCAGTTTCTGGTCCTACGAGCAAGAGATCTTTTCTCGTAAGAAGAGTCACTATTGTGCTGCCATTGCCATACACAGGACAAATAGCACTGTTGTCTGTTCCCAGCAAGTACAGTGCATTGGACTGAAGAGGATCTACTGTTCATGTCAGGTTCCTAAGCAGAATTGAACTAGATATGGCCGTGTGTGGAGGAAGCACAGTTTTTTTGTTCTGAGCAAGCTCACTGTTCGGACCACATAGGAAACACAGTAGAGTAGAAGAGTGCTCTTTTTTCAAAAGCAGAGTGTGTTTCTTGTAAGGCGAGCTAGCGTTTGTTTCCCAGTCCTAAATGGAGTTGAGTCACATGCAGTTTCTGTTCCTATGAGCAAGAGTTGTTTTCTGGTAAGAAGAGTCACTATTGTGCTCCCATTGTTTTACACAGGGCAAATAGCACTGGCGTCTGTTCCCAGCAAGTACATTGTATTGGACTGAAGAGGTCTACTGTTCTTGTCAGGTTCCTAAGCAGAATTGAACTAGATACGGCCATGTGTGTAGGAAGCACAGTTCTTTGTTCTGAGCAAGCTCACTGTTCTTTCCCTATAGGAAACACAGTATATTAGAAGAGTGCTCTTTTCTCAAAAGCAGAGTGTTTTTCTTGTAAGGCGAGCTAGCGTTTCTTTCCCAGTCCTAAATGGAGTTGAGACACATGCAGTTTTTGGTCCTACGAGCAAGAGTTTTTTTCTGGTAAGAAGAGTCACTATTGCACTCCCATTGCCATACACAGTGCAAATAGCACTTGCATCTGTTCCCAGCAAGTACAGTGTATTGGACTGAAGAGGATCTACTGTTCATGTCAGTTTCCTAAGCAGAGTTGAAATAGATATGGCCCGTGTGTGTAGGAAGCACAGTTCTTTTGTTCTGAGCAAGCTCACTTTTCGGACCCCATAGGAAACACAGTAGAATAGAAGAGTGCTCTTTTCTCAAAAGCAGTGTGTGTTTCATGTAAGGCGAGCTAGCATTTGTTTCCCAGTCCTAAATGGAGTTGAATCACATGCAGTTTCTGGTCCTACGAGCAAGAGTTGTTTTCTGGTAAGGAAAGTCACTATTGCGCTCTCATTGACATACACAGTGCAAATAGCACTCGCGTGTGTTCCCAGCTATTGCAGTGTATCGGACTGAAGAGGAGCTACTGTTCTTGTTAGTTTCCTAAGCAGAGTTGAACTAGATATGGACCGTGTGTGTAGGAAGCACAGTTCTTTTGTTCTCAGCAAGCTCACTCTTCTGGCCCTATAGGAAACACTTTAGAGTAGAAGAGTGCTCTTTTCTCAAAAGCAGAGTGTGTTTCTTGTAAGGCGAGCTAGCGTTTGTTTCCCAGTCCTAAATGGAGTTGAATCCCATGCAGTTTCTGGTCCTACGAGCAAGAGATCTTTTCTCGTAAGAAGAGTCACTATTGTGCTGCCATTGCCATACACAGGACAAATAGCACTGTTGTCTGTTCCCAGCAAGTACAGTGTATTGGACTGAAGAGGATCTACTGTTCATGTCAGGTTCCTAAACAGAATTGAACTAGATATGGCCGTGTGTGGAGGAAGCACAGTTTTTTTGTTCTGAGCAAGCTCACTGTTCGGACCACATAGGAAACACAGTAGAGTAGAAGAGTGCTCTTTTCTCAAAAGCAGAGTGTGTTTCTTGTAAGGCGAGCTAGCGTTTGTTTCCCAGTCCTAAATGGAGTTAAATCACATGCAGTTACTGGTCCTACGAGCAAGAGTTGTTTTCTGGTAAGGAAGTCACTATTGTGCTCCCATTGCCATACACAGTGCAAATAGCACTCGCGTCTGTTCCCAGCAAGTACAGTGTATTAGACTGAAGAGCAGCTTCTGTTCTTGTCAGTTTCCAAAGCAGAGTTGAACTAGATATGGTCGATGTGTGTAGGAAGCACAGTTCTTCTGTTCTGAGCAAGCTCACTGTTTGGACCCCATAGGAAACACAGTAGAGTAGAAGAGTGCTCTTTTCTCAAAAGAAGAGTGTGTTTCTTGTGAAGCGTGCGAGCGTTTGTTTCCCAGTCCTAAAAGGAGTTGAATCCCATGCAGTTTCTGGTCCTACGAGCAAGAGTTCTTTTCTCGTAAGAAGAGTCACTATTGTGCTGCCATTGCCATACACAGGACAAATAGCACTGTTGTCTGTTCCCAGCAAGTACAGTGTATTGGACTGAAGAGGATCTACTGTTCATGTCAGGTTCCTAAGCAGAATTGAACTAGATATGGCCGTGTGTGGAGGAAGCACTGTTTTTTTGTTCTGAGCAAGCTCACTGTTCGGACCACATAGGAAACACAGTAGAGTAGAAGGGTGCTCTTTTTTCAAAAGCAGAGTGTGTTTCTTGTAAGGCGAGCTAGCGTTTGTTTCCCAGTCCTAAATGGAGTTGAGTCACATGCAGTTTCTGTTCCTACGAGCAAGAGTTGTTTTCTGGTAAGAAGTGTCACTATTGTGCTCCCATTGTTTTACACAGGGCAAATAGCATGGCGTCTGTTCCCAGCAAGTACAGTGTATTGGACTCAAGAGGATCTACTGTTCTTGTCAGGTTCCTAAGCAGAATTGAACTAGATACGGCCATGTGTGTAGGAAGCACAGTTCTTTGTTCTGAGCAAGCTCACTGTTCTTTCCCTATAGGAAACACAGTAGAGTAGAAGAGTGCTCTTTTCTCAAAAGCAGAGTGTTTTTCTTGTAAGGCGAGCTAGCGTTCGTTTCCCAGTCCTAAATGGAGTTGAATCACATGCAGTTTCTGGTCCTACGAGCAAGAGTTGTTTTCTGGTAAGGAAAGTCACTATTGTGTTCCCACTGCCATACACAGTGCAAATAGCACTCGCGTCTGTTCCCAGCAAGTACAGTGTATCGGACTGAAGAGGAGCTACTGTTCTTGTCAGTTTCCTAAGCAGAGTTGAACGAGATATTTCCCGTGTGTGTAGGAAGCACAGTTCTCTTGTTCTGAGCAAGCTCACTGTTCTGGCCCTATAGGAAACACAGTAGAGTAGAAGAGTGCTCTTTTCTCTAAAGCAGAGTGTGTTTCTTGTAAGGCGAGCTAGCGTTTGTTTCCCAGTCATAAATGGAGTTGAGTCACAGGCAGTTTTTGTTCCTATGAGCAAGAGTTGTTTTCTGGTAAGAAGAGTCACTATTGCGCTCCAAATTCCATACACAGTGCAAATAGCACTCGCGTCTGTTCCCAGCAAGTACAGTGTATTGGACTGAATAGGAGCTACTGTTCTTGTCAGTTTCCTAAGCAGAGTTGAACTAGATATGGTCCATGTGTGTAGGAAGCACAGTTCTTTTGTTCTGAGCAAGCTCACTGTTTGGACCCCACAGGAAACACAGTAGAGTAGAAGAGTGCTCTGTTGCTGTAGAATTTCTCTCCAGCTCCCACCACCAAGTCCCTCCAGTCTCAGAGCCCACTTATAAAATAAACACACAGACTCTTACATTATTTAAACTGCATGGCCATTAGCTCAGGCCTGTTATTGTCTAGCTCTTACTCTTATATTTAGCCCATTTCTATTAAACTTTACTTTGCCACATGGCTCATGGCTTACTGGTACCTTACATCTTCCTTGTCCTGATGGCGGCTGGCAGTGTCTCTCTCTCAGCCTTCCACTTCCCCGCTTTATTCTCCTCCTTGTCCCGCCTAAACTTCCTGCCTAGCCAACGGCCAATCAGTGTTTTACTGATTAATTAGCAACACATTTGCCATACATCCCACAGCAGTGCTCTTTTCTCAAAAGCAGTGTGTATATCTTGTAAGGCGAGCTAGCGTTTGTTTCCTAGTCCTAAATGGAGTTGAATCACATGCAGTTTCTGGTCCTACGAGCAAGAGTTGTTTTCTGGTAAGGAAAGTCACTATTGGGCTCCCATTGCCATACACATTACAAATAGCACTCGCGTCTGTTCCCAGGAAATACAGTGTATTGGACTGAATAGGAGCTACTGTACTGACAGTTCCCTAAGCAGAGTTGAACTAGATATGGTCCGTGTGTAGGAAGCACAGTTCTTTTGTTCTGAGCAAGCTCACTGTTTGGACCCCATAGGAAACACAGTAGAGTAGAAGAGTGCTCTTTTCTCAAAAGCGGAGTGTGTTTCATGTAAGGCGAGCTAGCATTTGTTTCCCAGTCCTAAATGGAGTTGAATCACATGCAGTTTCTGGTCCTACGAGCAAGAGTTGTTTTCTGGTAAGGAAAGTCACTATTGTGCTCCCATTGCCATACATAGTGCAAATAGCACTCGGTCCATTCCCAGCAAGTACAGTGTATCGGTCTGAAGAGGAGCTACTGTTCTTGTCAGTTTCCTAAGCAGAGTTGAACTAGATATGGCCCGTGTGAAGGAAGCACAGTTCTTTTGTTCTGATCAAGCTCACTGTTCTGGCCCTATAGGAAACACAGAAGAGTAGAAGAGTGCTCTTTTCTCAAAAGCAGAGTGTTTTTCTTGTAAGGCGAGCTAGCGTTTGTTTCCCAGTCTTAAATGGAGTTGAGACACATGCAGTTTCTGGTCCTAGGAGCAAGAGTTGTTTTCTGGTAAGAAGAGTCACTATTGCACTCCCATTGCCATACACAGTGCAAATAGCACTTGCATCTGTTCCCAGCAAGTACAGTGTATTGGACTGAAGAGGATCTACTGTTCATGTCAGTTTCCTAAGCAGAGTTGAAATAGATATGGCCCGTGTGTGTAGGAAGCACAGTTCTTTTGTCTGAGCAAGCTCACTTTTCGGACCCCATAGGAAACACAGTAGAGTAGAAGAGTGCTCTTTTCTCAAAAGCAGTGTGTGTTTCATGTAAGGCGAGCTAGCATTTGTTTCCCAGTCCTAAATGGAGTTGAATCACATGCAGTTTCTGGTCCTACGAGCAAGAGTTGTTTTCTGGTAAGGAAAGTCACTATTGCGCTCTCATTGACATACACAGTGCAAATAGCACTCGCGTGTGTTCCCAGCTATTACAGTATATCGGACTGAAGAGGAGCTACTGTTCTTGTTAGTTTCCTAAGCAGAGTTGAACTAGATATGGCCCGTGTGTGTAGGAAGCACAGTTCTTTTGTTCTCAGCAAGCCCACTGTTCTGGCCCTATAGGAAACACTTTAGAGTAGAAGAGTGCTCTTTTCTCAAAAGCAGAGTGTGTTTCTTGTAAGGCGAGCTAGCGTTTGTTTCCCAGTCCTAAATGGAGTTGAATCCCATGCAGTTTCTGGTCCTACGAGCAAGAGATCTTTTCTCGTAAGAAGAGTCACTATTGTGCTGCCATTGCCATACACAGGACAAATAGCACTGTTGTCTGTTCCCAGCAAGTACAGTGCATTGGACTGAAGAGGATCTACTGTTCATGTCAGGTTCCTAAGCAGAATTGAACTAGATATGGCCGTGTGTGGAGGAAGCACAGTTTTTTTGTTCTGAGCAAGCTCACTGTTCGGACCACATAGGAAACACAGTAGAGTAGAAGAGTGCTCTTTTTTCAAAAGCAGAGTGTGTTTCTTGTAAGGCGAGCTAGCGTTTGTTTCCCAGTCCTAAATGGAGTTGAGTCACATGCAGTTTCTGTTCCAATGAGCAAGAGTTGTTTTCTGGTAAGAAGAGTCACTATTGTGCTCCCATTGTTTTACACAGGGCAAATAGCACTGGCGTCTGTTCCCAGCAAGTACATTGTATTGGACTGAAGAGGTCTACTGTTCTTGTCAGGTTCCTAAGCAGAATTGAACTAGATACGGCCATGTGTGTAGGAAGCACAGTTCTTTGTTCTGAGCAAGCTCACTGTTCTTTCCCTATAGGAAACACAGTATATTAGAAGAGTGCTCTTTTCTCAAAAGCAGAGTGTTTTTCTTGTAAGGCGAGCTAGCGTTTCTTTCCCAATCCTAAATGGAGTTGAGACACATGCAGTTTTTGGTCCTACGAGCAAGAGTTTTTTTCTGGTAAGAAGAGTCACTATTGCACTCCCATTGCCATACACAGTGCAAATAGCACTTGCATCTGTTCCCAGCAAGTACAGTGTATTGGACTGAAGAGGATCTACTGTTCATGTCAGTTTCCTAAGCAGAGTTGAAATAGATATGGCCCGTGTGTGTAGGAAGCACAGTTCTTTTGTTCTGAGCAAGCTCACTTTTCGGACCCCATAGGAAACACAGTAGAGTAGAAGAGTGCTCTTTTCTCAAAAGCAGTGTGTGTTTCATGTAAGGCGAGCTAGCATTTGTTTCCCAGTCCTAAATGGAGTTGAATCACATGCAGTTTCTGGTCCTACGAGCAAGAGTTGTTTTCTGGTAAGGAAAGTCACTATTGCGCTCTCATTGACATACACAGTGCAAATAGCACTCGCGTGTGTTCCCAGCTATTGCAGTGTATCGGACTGAAGAGGAGCTACTGTTCTTGTTAGTTTCCTAAGCAGAGTTGAACTAGATATGGACCGTGTGTGTAGGAAGCACAGTTCTTTTGTTCTCAGCAAGCTCACTCTTCTGGCCCTATAGGAAACACTTTAGAGTAGAAGAGTGCTCTTTTCTCAAAAGCAGAGTGTGTTTCTTGTAAGGCGAGCTAGCGTTTGTTTCCCAGTCCTAAATGGAGTTGAATCCCATGCAGTTTCTGGTCCTACGAGCAAGAGATCTTTTCTCGTAAGAAGAGTCACTATTGTGCTGCCATTGCCATACACAGGACAAATAGCACTGTTGTCTGTTCCCAGCAAGTACAGTGTATTGGACTGAAGAGGATCTACTGTTCATGTCAGGTTCCTAAACAGAATTGAACTAGATATGGCCGTGTGTGGAGGAAGCACAGTTTTTTTGTTCTGAGCAAGCTCACTGTTCGGACCACATAGGAAACACAGTAGAGTAGAAGAGTGCTCTTTTCTCAAAAGCAGAGTGTGTTTCTTGTAAGGCGAGCTAGCGTTTGTTTCCCAGTCCTAAATGGAGTTAAATCACATGCAGTTACTGGTCCTACGAGCAAGAGTTGTTTTCTGGTAAGGAAGTCACTATTGTGCTCCCATTGCCATACACAGTGCAAATAGCACTCGCGTCTGTTCCCAGCAAGTACAGTGTATTAGACTGAAGAGCAGCTTCTGTTCTTGTCAGTTTCCAAAGCAGAGTTGAACTAGATATGGTCGATGTGTGTAGGAAGCACAGTTCTTCTGTTCTGAGCAAGCTCACTGTTTGGACCCCATAGGAAACACAGTAGAGTAGAAGAGTGCTCTTTTCTCAAAAGAAGAGTGTGTTTCTTGTGAAGCGTGCGAGCGTTTGTTTCCCAGTCCTAAAAGGAGTTGAATCCCATGCAGTTTCTGGTCCTACGAGCAAGAGTTCTTTTCTCGTAAGAAGAGTCACTATTGTGCTGCCATTGCCATACACAGGACAAATAGCACTGTTGTCTGTTCCCAGCAAGTACAGTGTATTGGACTGAAGAGGATCTACTGTTCATGTCAGGTTCCTAAGCAGAATTGAACTAGATATGGCCGTGTGTGGAGGAAGCACTGTTTTTTTGTTCTGAGCAAGCTCACTGTTCGGACCACATAGGAAACACAGTAGAGTAGAAGGTTGCTCTTTTTTCAAAAGCAGAGTGTGTTTCTTGTAAGGCGAGCTAGCGTTTGTTTCCCAGTCCTAAATGGAGTTGAGTCACATGCAGTTTCTGTTCCTACGAGCAAGAGTTGTTTTCTGGTAAGAAGTGTCACTATTGTGCTCCCATTGTTTTACACAGGGCAAATAGCATGGCGTCTGTTCCCAGCAAGTACAGTGTATTGGACTCAAGAGGATCTACTGTTCTTGTCAGGTTCCTAAGCAGAATTGAACTAGATACGGCCATGTGTGTAGGAAGCACAGTTCTTTGTTCTGAGCAAGCTCACTGTTCTTTCCCTATAGGAAACACAGTAGAGTAGAAGAGTGCTCTTTTCTCAAAAGCAGAGTGTTTTTCTTGTAAGGCGAGCTAGCGTTCGTTTCCCAGTCCTAAATGGAGTTGAATCACATGCAGTTTCTGGTCCTACGAGCAAGAGTTGTTTTCTGGTAAGGAAAGTCACTATTGTGTTCCCACTGCCATACACAGTGCAAATAGCACTCGCGTCTGTTCCCAGCAAGTACAGTGTATCGGACTGAAGAGGAGCTACTGTTCTTGTCAGTTTCCTAAGCAGAGTTGAACGAGATATTTCCCGTGTGTGTAGGAAGCACAGTTCTCTTGTTCTGAGCAAGCTCACTGTTCTGGCCCTATAGGAAACACAGTAGAGTAGAAGAGTGCTCTTTTCTCTAAAGCAGAGTGTGTTTCTTGTAAGGCGAGCTAGCGTTTGTTTCCCAGTCATAAATGGAGTTGAGTCACAGGCAGTTTTTGTTCCTATGAGCAAGAGTTGTTTTCTGGTAAGAAGAGTCACTATTGCGCTCCAAATTCCATACACAGTGCAAATAGCACTCGCGTCTGTTCCCAGCAAGTACAGTGTATTGGACTGAATAGGAGCTACTGTTCTTGTCAGTTTCCTAAGCAGAGTTGAACTAGATATGGTCCATGTGTGTAGGAAGCACAGTTCTTTTGTTCTGAGCAAGCTCACTGTTTGGACCCCACAGGAAACACAGTAGAGTAGAAGAGTGCTCTGTTGCTGTAGAATTTCTCTCCAGCTCCCACCACCAAGTCCCTCCAGTCTCAGAGCCCACTTATAAAATAAACACACAGACTCTTACATTATTTAAACTGCATGGCCGTTAGCTCAGGCCTGTTATTGTCTAGCTCTTACTCTTATATTTAGCCCATTTCTATTAAACTTTACTTTGCCACATGGCTCATGGCTTACTGGTACCTTACATCTTCCTTGTCCTGATGGCGGCTGGCAGTGTCTCTCTCTCAGCCTTCCACTTCCCCGCTTTATTCTCCTCCTTGTCCCGCCTAAACTTCCTGCCTAGCCAACGGCCAATCAGTGTTTTACTGATTAATTAGCAACACATTTGCCATACATCCCACAGCAGTGCTCTTTTCTCAAAAGCAGTGTGTATATCTTGTAAGGCGAGCTAGCGTTTGTTTCCTAGTCCTAAATGGAGTTGAATCACATGCAGTTTCTGGTCCTACGAGCAAGAGTTGTTTTCTGGTAAGGAAAGTCACTATTGGGCTCCCATTGCCATACACATTACAAATAGCACTCGCGTCTGTTCCCAGGAAATACAGTGTATTGGACTGAATAGGAGCTACTGTACTGACAGTTCCCTAAGCAGAGTTGAACTAGATATGGTCCGTGTGTAGGAAGCACAGTTCTTTTGTTCTGAGCAAGCTCACTGTTTGGACCCCATAGGAAACACAGTAGAGTAGAAGAGTGCTCTTTTCTCAAAAGCGGAGTGTGTTTCATGTAAGGCGAGCTAGCATTTGTTTCCCAGTCCTAAATGGAGTTGAATCACATGCAGTTTCTGGTCCTACGAGCAAGAGTTGTTTTCTGGTAAGGAAAGTCACTATTGCGCTCCCATTGCCATACATAGTGCAAATAGCACTCGGTCCATTCCCAGCAAGTACAGTGTATCGGTCTGAAGAGGAGCTACTGTTCTTGTCAGTTTCCTAAGCAGAGTTGAACTAGATATGGCCCGTGTGAAGGAAGCACAGTTCTTTTGTTCTGATCAAGCTCACTGTTCTGGCCCTATAGGAAACACAGAAGAGTAGAAGAGTGCTCTTTTCTCAAAAGCAGAGTGTTTTTCTTGTAAGGCGAGCTAGCGTTTGTTTCCCAGTCTTAAATGGAGTTGAGACACATGCAGTTTCTGGTCCTAGGAGCAAGAGTTGTTTTCTGGTAAGAAGAGTCACTATTGCACTCCCATTGCCATACACAGTGCAAATAGCACTTGCATCTGTTCCCAGCAAGTACAGTGTATTGGACTGAAGAGGATCTACTGTTCATGTCAGTTTCCTAAGCAGAGTTGAAATAGATATGGCCCGTGTGTGTAGGAAGCACAGTTCTTTTGTCTGAGCAAGCTCACTTTTCGGACCCCATAGGAAACACAGTAGAGTAGAAGAGTGCTCTTTTCTCAAAAGCAGTGTGTGTTTCATGTAAGGCGAGCTAGCATTTGTTTCCCAGTCCTAAATGGAGTTGAATCACATGCAGTTTCTGGTCCTACGAGCAAGAGTTGTTTTCTGGTAAGGAAAGTCACTATTGCGCTCTCATTGACATACACAGTGCAAATAGCACTCGCGTGTGTTCCCAGCTATTACAGTATATCGGACTGAAGAGGAGCTACTGTTCTTGTTAGTTTCCTAAGCAGAGTTGAACTAGATATGGCCCGTGTGTGTAGGAAGCACAGTTCTTTTGTTCTCAGCAAGCCCACTGTTCTGGCCCTATAGGAAACACTTTAGAGTAGAAGAGTGCTCTTTTCTCAAAAGCAGAGTGTGTTTCTTGTAAGGCGAGCTAGCGTTTGTTTCCCAGTCCTAAATGGAGTTGAATCCCATGCAGTTTCTGGTCCTACGAGCAAGAGATCTTTTCTCGTAAGAAGAGTCACTATTGTGCTGCCATTGCCATACACAGGACAAATAGCACTGTTGTCTGTTCCCAGCAAGTACAGTGCATTGGACTGAAGAGGATCTACTGTTCATGTCAGGTTCCTAAGCAGAATTGAACTAGATATGGCCGTGTGTGGAGGAAGCACAGTTTTTTTGTTCTGAGCAAGCTCACTGTTCGGACCACATAGGAAACACAGTAGAGTAGAAGAGTGCTCTTTTTTCAAAAGCAGAGTGTGTTTCTTGTAAGGCGAGCTAGCGTTTGTTTCCCAGTCCTAAATGGAGTTGAGTCACATGCAGTTTCTGTTCCAATGAGCAAGAGTTGTTTTCTGGTAAGAAGAGTCACTATTGTGCTCCCATTGTTTTACACAGGGCAAATAGCACTGGCGTCTGTTCCCAGCAAGTACATTGTATTGGACTGAAGAGGTCTACTGTTCTTGTCAGGTTCCTAAGCAGAATTGAACTAGATACGGCCATGTGTGTAGGAAGCACAGTTCTTTGTTCTGAGCAAGCTCACTGTTCTTTCCCTATAGGAAACACAGTATATTAGAAGAGTGCTCTTTTCTCAAAAGCAGAGTGTTTTTCTTGTAAGGCGAGCTAGCGTTTCTTTCCCAATCCTAAATGGAGTTGAGACACATGCAGTTTTTGGTCCTACGAGCAAGAGTTTTTTTCTGGTAAGAAGAGTCACTATTGCACTCCCATTGCCATACACAGTGCAAATAGCACTTGCATCTGTTCCCAGCAAGTACAGTGTATTGGACTGAAGAGGATCTACTGTTCATGTCAGTTTCCTAAGCAGAGTTGAAATAGATATGGCCCGTGTGTGTAGGAAGCACAGTTCTTTTGTTCTGAGCAAGCTCACTTTTCGGACCCCATAGGAAACACAGTAGAGTAGAAGAGTGCTCTTTTCTCAAAAGCAGTGTGTGTTTCATGTAAGGCGAGCTAGCATTTGTTTCCCAGTCCTAAATGGAGTTGAATCACATGCAGTTTCTGGTCCTACGAGCAAGAGTTGTTTTCTGGTAAGGAAAGTCACTATTGCGCTCTCATTGACATACACAGTGCAAATAGCACTCGCGTGTGTTCCCAGCTATTGCAGTGTATCGGACTGAAGAGGAGCTACTGTTCTTGTTAGTTTCCTAAGCAGAGTTGAACTAGATATGGACCGTGTGTGTAGGAAGCACAGTTCTTTTGTTCTCAGCAAGCTCACTCTTCTGGCCCTATAGGAAACACTTTAGAGTAGAAGAGTGCTCTTTTCTCAAAAGCAGAGTGTGTTTCTTGTAAGGCGAGCTAGCGTTTGTTTCCCAGTCCTAAATGGAGTTGAATCCCATGCAGTTTCTGGTCCTACGAGCAAGAGATCTTTTCTCGTAAGAAGAGTCACTATTGTGCTGCCATTGCCATACACAGGACAAATAGCACTGTTGTCTGTTCCCAGCAAGTACAGTGTATTGGACTGAAGAGGATCTACTGTTCATGTCAGGTTCCTAAACAGAATTGAACTAGATATGGCCGTGTGTGGAGGAAGCACAGTTTTTTTGTTCTGAGCAAGCTCACTGTTCGGACCACATAGGAAACAGTAGAGTAGAAGAGTGCTCTTTTCTCAAAAGCAGAGTGTGTTTCTTGTAAGGCGAGCTAGCGTTTGTTTCCCAGTCCTAAATGGAGTTAAATCACATGCAGTTACTGGTCCTACGAGCAAGAGTTGTTTTCTGGTAAGGAAGTCACTATTGTGCTCCCATTGCCATACACAGTGCAAATAGCACTCGCGTCTGTTCCCAGCAAGTACAGTGTATTAGACTGAAGAGCAGCTTCTGTTCTTGTCAGTTTCCAAAGCAGAGTTGAACTAGATATGGTCGATGTGTGTAGGAAGCACAGTTCTTCTGTTCTGAGCAAGCTCACTGTTTGGACCCCATAGGAAACACAGTAGAGTAGAAGAGTGCTCTTTTCTCAAAAGAAGAGTGTGTTTCTTGTGAAGCGTGCGAGCGTTTGTTTCCCAGTCCTAAAAGGAGTTGAATCCCATGCAGTTTCTGGTCCTACGAGCAAGAGTTCTTTTCTCGTAAGAAGAGTCACTATTGTGCTGCCATTGCCATACACAGGACAAATAGCACTGTTGTCTGTTCCCAGCAAGTACAGTGTATTGGACTGAAGAGGATCTACTGTTCATGTCAGGTTCCTAAGCAGAATTGAACTAGATATGGCCGTGTGTGGAGGAAGCACTGTTTTTTTGTTCTGAGCAAGCTCACTGTTCGGACCACATAGGAAACACAGTAGAGTAGAAGGGTGCTCTTTTTTCAAAAGCAGAGTGTGTTTCTTGTAAGGCGAGCTAGCGTTTGTTTCCCAGTCCTAAATGGAGTTGAGTCACATGCAGTTTCTGTTCCTACGAGCAAGAGTTGTTTTCTGGTAAGAAGTGTCACTATTGTGCTCCCATTGTTTTACACAGGGCAAATAGCATGGCGTCTGTTCCCAGCAAGTACAGTGTATTGGACTCAAGAGGATCTACTGTTCTTGTCAGGTTCCTAAGCAGAATTGAACTAGATACGGCCATGTGTGTAGGAAGCACAGTTCTTTGTTCTGAGCAAGCTCACTGTTCTTTCCCTATAGGAAACACAGTAGAGTAGAAGAGTGCTCTTTTCTCAAAAGCAGAGTGTTTTTCTTGTAAGGCGAGCTAGCGTTCGTTTCCCAGTCCTAAATGGAGTTGAATCACATGCAGTTTCTGGTCCTACGAGCAAGAGTTGTTTTCTGGTAAGGAAAGTCACTATTGTGTTCCCACTGCCATACACAGTGCAAATAGCACTCGCGTCTGTTCCCAGCAAGTACAGTGTATCGGACTGAAGAGGAGCTACTGTTCTTGTCAGTTTCCTAAGCAGAGTTGAACGAGATATTTCCCGTGTGTGTAGGAAGCACAGTTCTCTTGTTCTGAGCAAGCTCACTGTTCTGGCCCTATAGGAAACACAGTAGAGTAGAAGAGTGCTCTTTTCTCTAAAGCAGAGTGTGTTTCTTGTAAGGCGAGCTAGCGTTTGTTTCCCAGTCATAAATGGAGTTGAGTCACAGGCAGTTTTTGTTCCTATGAGCAAGAGTTGTTTTCTGGTAAGAAGAGTCACTATTGCGCTCCAAATTCCATACACAGTGCAAATAGCACTCGCGTCTGTTCCCAGCAAGTACAGTGTATTGGACTGAATAGGAGCTACTGTTCTTGTCAGTTTCCTAAGCAGAGTTGAACTAGATATGGTCCATGTGTGTAGGAAGCACAGTTCTTTTGTTCTGAGCAAGCTCACTGTTTGGACCCCACAGGAAACACAGTAGAGTAGAAGAGTGCTCTGTTGCTGTAGAATTTCTCTCCAGCTCCCACCACCAAGTCCCTCCAGTCTCAGAGCCCACTTATAAAATAAACACACAGACTCTTACATTATTTAAACTGCATGGCCGTTAGCTCAGGCCTGTTATTGTCTAGCTCTTACTCTTATATTTAGCCCATTTCTATTAAACTTTACTTTGCCACATGGCTCATGGCTTACTGGTACCTTACATCTTCCTTGTCCTGATGGCGGCTGGCAGTGTCTCTCTCTCAGCCTTCCACTTCCCCGCTTTATTCTCCTCCTTGTCCCGCCTAAACTTCCTGCCTAGCCAACGGCCAATCAGTGTTTTACTGATTAATTAGCAACACATTTGCCATACATCCCACAGCAGTGCTCTTTTCTCAAAAGCAGTGTGTATATCTTGTAAGGCGAGCTAGCATTTGTTTCCTAGTCCTAAATGGAGTTGAATCACATGCAGTTTCTGGTCCTACGAGCAAGAGTTGTTTTCTGGTAAGGAAAGTCACTATTGGGCTCCCATTGCCATACACATTACAAATAGCACTCGCGTCTGTTCCCAGGAAATACAGTGTATTGGACTGAATAGGAGCTACTGTACTGACAGTTCCCTAAGCAGAGTTGAACTAGATATGGTCCGTGTGTAGGAAGCACAGTTCTTTTGTTCTGAGCAAGCTCACTGTTTGGACCCCATAGGAAACACAGTAGAGTAGAAGAGTGCTCTTTTCTCAAAAGCGGAGTGTGTTTCATGTAAGGCGAGCTAGCATTTGTTTCCCAGTCCTAAATGGAGTTGAATCACATGCAGTTTCTGGTCCTACGAGCAAGAGTTGTTTTCTGGTAAGGAAAGTCACTATTGCGCTCCCATTGCCATACATAGTGCAAATAGCACTCGGTCCATTCCCAGCAAGTACAGTGTATCGGTCTGAAGAGGAGCTACTGTTCTTGTCAGTTTCCTAAGCAGAGTTGAACTAGATATGGCCCGTGTGAAGGAAGCACAGTTCTTTTGTTCTGATCAAGCTCACTGTTCTGGCCCTATAGGAAACACAGAAGAGTAGAAGAGTGCTCTTTTCTCAAAAGCAGAGTGTTTTTCTTGTAAGGCGAGCTAGCGTTTGTTTCCCAGTCTTAAATGGAGTTGAGACACATGCAGTTTCTGGTCCTAGGAGCAAGAGTTGTTTTCTGGTAAGAAGAGTCACTATTGCACTCCCATTGCCATACACAGTGCAAATAGCACTTGCATCTGTTCCCAGCAAGTACAGTGTATTGGACTGAAGAGGATCTACTGTTCATGTCAGTTTCCTAAGCAGAGTTGAAATAGATATGGCCCGTGTGTGTAGGAAGCACAGTTCTTTTGTCTGAGCAAGCTCACTTTTCGGACCCCATAGGAAACACAGTAGAGTAGAAGAGTGCTCTTTTCTCAAAAGCAGTGTGTGTTTCATGTAAGGCGAGCTAGCATTTGTTTCCCAGTCCTAAATGGAGTTGAATCACATGCAGTTTCTGGTCCTACGAGCAAGAGTTGTTTTCTGGTAAGGAAAGTCACTATTGCGCTCTCATTGACATACACAGTGCAAATAGCACTCGCGTGTGTTCCCAGCTATTACAGTATATCGGACTGAAGAGGAGCTACTGTTCTTGTTAGTTTCCTAAGCAGAGTTGAACTAGATATGGCCCGTGTGTGTAGGAAGCACAGTTCTTTTGTTCTCAGCAAGCCCACTGTTCTGGCCCTATAGGAAACACTTTAGAGTAGAAGAGTGCTCTTTTCTCAAAAGCAGAGTGTGTTTCTTGTAAGGCGAGCTAGCGTTTGTTTCCCAGTCCTAAATGGAGTTGAATCCCATGCAGTTTCTGGTCCTACGAGCAAGAGATCTTTTCTCGTAAGAAGAGTCACTATTGTGCTGCCATTGCCATACACAGGACAAATAGCACTGTTGTCTGTTCCCAGCAAGTACAGTGCATTGGACTGAAGAGGATCTACTGTTCATGTCAGGTTCCTAAGCAGAATTGAACTAGATATGGCCGTGTGTGGAGGAAGCACAGTTTTTTTGTTCTGAGCAAGCTCACTGTTCGGACCACATAGGAAACACAGTAGAGTAGAAGAGTGCTCTTTTTTCAAAAGCAGAGTGTGTTTCTTGTAAGGCGAGCTAGCGTTTGTTTCCCAGTCCTAAATGGAGTTGAGTCACATGCAGTTTCTGTTCCAATGAGCAAGAGTTGTTTTCTGGTAAGAAGAGTCACTATTGTGCTCCCATTGTTTTACACAGGGCAAATAGCACTGGCGTCTGTTCCCAGCAAGTACATTGTATTGGACTGAAGAGGTCTACTGTTCTTGTCAGGTTCCTAAGCAGAATTGAACTAGATACGGCCATGTGTGTAGGAAGCACAGTTCTTTGTTCTGAGCAAGCTCACTGTTCTTTCCCTATAGGAAACACAGTATATTAGAAGAGTGCTCTTTTCTCAAAAGCAGAGTGTTTTTCTTGTAAGGCGAGCTAGCGTTTCTTTCCCAATCCTAAATGGAGTTGAGACACATGCAGTTTTTGGTCCTACGAGCAAGAGTTTTTTTCTGGTAAGAAGAGTCACTATTGCACTCCCATTGCCATACACAGTGCAAATAGCACTTGCATCTGTTCCCAGCAAGTACAGTGTATTGGACTGAAGAGGATCTACTGTTCATGTCAGTTTCCTAAGCAGAGTTGAAATAGATATGGCCCGTGTGTGTAGGAAGCACAGTTCTTTTGTTCTGAGCAAGCTCACTTTTCGGACCCCATAGGAAACACAGTAGAGTAGAAGAGTGATCTTTTCTCAAAAGCAGTGTGTGTTTCATGTAAGGCGAGCTAGCATTTGTTTCCCAGTCCTAAATGGAGTTGAATCACATGCAGTTTCTGGTCCTACGAGCAAGAGTTGTTTTCTGGTAAGGAAAGTCACTATTGCGCTCTCATTGACATACACAGTGCAAATAGCACTCGCGTGTGTTCCCAGCTATTGCAGTGTATCGGACTGAAGAGGAGCTACTGTTCTTGTTAGTTTCCTAAGCAGAGTTGAACTAGATATGGACCGTGTGTGTAGGAAGCACAGTTCTTTTGTTCTCAGCAAGCTCACTCTTCTGGCCCTATAGGAAACACTTTAGAGTAGAAGAGTGCTCTTTTCTCAAAAGCAGAGTGTGTTTCTTGTAAGGCGAGCTAGCGTTTGTTTCCCAGTCCTAAATGGAGTTGAATCCCATGCAGTTTCTGGTCCTACGAGCAAGAGATCTTTTCTCGTAAGAAGAGTCACTATTGTGCTGCCATTGCCATACACAGGACAAATAGCACTGTTGTCTGTTCCCAGCAAGTACAGTGTATTGGACTGAAGAGGATCTACTGTTCATGTCAGGTTCCTAAACAGAATTGAACTAGATATGGCCGTGTGTGGAGGAAGCACAGTTTTTTTGTTCTGAGCAAGCTCACTGTTCGGACCACATAGGAAACACAGTAGAGTAGAAGAGTGCTCTTTTCTCAAAAGCAGAGTGTGTTTCTTGTAAGGCGAGCTAGCGTTTGTTTCCCAGTCCTAAATGGAGTTAAATCACATGCAGTTACTGGTCCTACGAGCAAGAGTTGTTTTCTGGTAAGGAAGTCACTATTGTGCTCCCATTGCCATACACAGTGCAAATAGCACTCGCGTCTGTTCCCAGCAAGTACAGTGTATTAGACTGAAGAGCAGCTTCTGTTCTTGTCAGTTTCCAAAGCAGAGTTGAACTAGATATGGTCGATGTGTGTAGGAAGCACAGTTCTTCTGTTCTGAGCAAGCTCACTGTTTGGACCCCATAGGAAACACAGTAGAGTAGAAGAGTGCTCTTTTCTCAAAAGAAGAGTGTGTTTCTTGTGAAGCGTGCGAGCGTTTGTTTCCCAGTCCTAAAAGGAGTTGAATCCCATGCAGTTTCTGGTCCTACGAGCAAGAGTTCTTTTCTCGTAAGAAGAGTCACTATTGTGCTGCCATTGCCATACACAGGACAAATAGCACTGTTGTCTGTTCCCAGCAAGTACAGTGTATTGGACTGAAGAGGATCTACTGTTCATGTCAGGTTCCTAAGCAGAATTGAACTAGATATGGCCGTGTGTGGAGGAAGCACTGTTTTTTTGTTCTGAGCAAGCTCACTGTTCGGACCACATAGGAAACACAGTAGAGTAGAAGGGTGCTCTTTTTTCAAAAGCAGAGTGTGTTTCTTGTAAGGCGAGCTAGCGTTTGTTTCCCAGTCCTAAATGGAGTTGAGTCACATGCAGTTTCTGTTCCTACGAGCAAGAGTTGTTTTCTGGTAAGAAGTGTCACTATTGTGCTCCCATTGTTTTACACAGGGCAAATAGCATGGCGTCTGTTCCCAGCAAGTACAGTGTATTGGACTCAAGAGGATCTACTGTTCTTGTCAGGTTCCTAAGCAGAATTGAACTAGATACGGCCATGTGTGTAGGAAGCACAGTTCTTTGTTCTGAGCAAGCTCACTGTTCTTTCCCTATAGGAAACACAGTAGAGTAGAAGAGTGCTCTTTTCTCAAAAGCAGAGTGTTTTTCTTGTAAGGCGAGCTAGCGTTCGTTTCCCAGTCCTAAATGGAGTTGAATCACATGCAGTTTCTGGTCCTACGAGCAAGAGTTGTTTTCTGGTAAGGAAAGTCACTATTGTGTTCCCACTGCCATACACAGTGCAAATAGCACTCGCGTCTGTTCCCAGCAAGTACAGTGTATCGGACTGAAGAGGAGCTACTGTTCTTGTCAGTTTCCTAAGCAGAGTTGAACGAGATATTTCCCGTGTGTGTAGGAAGCACAGTTCTCTTGTTCTGAGCAAGCTCACTGTTCTGGCCCTATAGGAAACACAGTAGAGTAGAAGAGTGCTCTTTTCTCTAAAGCAGAGTGTGTTTCTTGTAAGGCGAGCTAGCGTTTGTTTCCCAGTCATAAATGGAGTTGAGTCACAGGCAGTTTTTGTTCCTATGAGCAAGAGTTGTTTTCTGGTAAGAAGAGTCACTATTGCGCTCCAAATTCCATACACAGTGCAAATAGCACTCGCGTCTGTTCCCAGCAAGTACAGTGTATTGGACTGAATAGGAGCTACTGTTCTTGTCAGTTTCCTAAGCAGAGTTGAACTAGATATGGTCCATGTGTGTAGGAAGCACAGTTCTTTTGTTCTGAGCAAGCTCACTGTTTGGACCCCACAGGAAACACAGTAGAGTAGAAGAGTGCTCTGTTGCTGTAGAATTTCTCTCCAGCTCCCACCACCAAGTCCCTCCAGTCTCAGAGCCCACTTATAAAATAAACACACAGACTCTTACATTATTTAAACTGCATGGCCGTTAGCTCAGGCCTGTTATTGTCTAGCTCTTACTCTTATATTTAGCCCATTTCTATTAAACTTTACTTTGCCACATGGCTCATGGCTTACTGGTACCTTACATCTTCCTTGTCCTGATGGCGGCTGGCAGTGTCTCTCTCTCAGCCTTCCACTTCCCCGCTTTATTCTCCTCCTTGTCCCGCCTAAACTTCCTGCCTAGCCAACGGCCAATCAGTGTTTTACTGATTAATTAGCAACACATTTGCCATACATCCCACAGCAGTGCTCTTTTCTCAAAAGCAGTGTGTATATCTTGTAAGGCGAGCTAGCATTTGTTTCCTAGTCCTAAATGGAGTTGAATCACATGCAGTTTCTGGTCCTACGAGCAAGAGTTGTTTTCTGGTAAGGAAAGTCACTATTGGGCTCCCATTGCCATACACATTACAAATAGCACTCGCGTCTGTTCCCAGGAAATACAGTGTATTGGACTGAATAGGAGCTACTGTACTGACAGTTCCCTAAGCAGAGTTGAACTAGATATGGTCCGTGTGTAGGAAGCACAGTTCTTTTGTTCTGAGCAAGCTCACTGTTTGGACCCCATAGGAAACACAGTAGAGTAGAAGAGTGCTCTTTTCTCAAAAGCGGAGTGTGTTTCATGTAAGGCGAGCTAGCATTTGTTTCCCAGTCCTAAATGGAGTTGAATCACATGCAGTTTCTGGTCCTACGAGCAAGAGTTGTTTTCTGGTAAGGAAAGTCACTATTGCGCTCCCATTGCCATACATAGTGCAAATAGCACTCGGTCCATTCCCAGCAAGTACAGTGTATCGGTCTGAAGAGGAGCTACTGTTCTTGTCAGTTTCCTAAGCAGAGTTGAACTAGATATGGCCCGTGTGAAGGAAGCACAGTTCTTTTGTTCTGATCAAGCTCACTGTTCTGGCCCTATAGGAAACACAGAAGAGTAGAAGAGTGCTCTTTTCTCAAAAGCAGAGTGTTTTTCTTGTAAGGCGAGCTAGCGTTTGTTTCCCAGTCTTAAATGGAGTTGAGACACATGCAGTTTCTGGTCCTAGGAGCAAGAGTTGTTTTCTGGTAAGAAGAGTCACTATTGCACTCCCATTGCCATACACAGTGCAAATAGCACTTGCATCTGTTCCCAGCAAGTACAGTGTATTGGACTGAAGAGGATCTACTGTTCATGTCAGTTTCCTAAGCAGAGTTGAAATAGATATGGCCCGTGTGTGTAGGAAGCACAGTTCTTTTGTCTGAGCAAGCTCACTTTTCGGACCCCATAGGAAACACAGTAGAGTAGAAGAGTGCTCTTTTCTCAAAAGCAGTGTGTGTTTCATGTAAGGCGAGCTAGCATTTGTTTCCCAGTCCTAAATGGAGTTGAATCACATGCAGTTTCTGGTCCTACGAGCAAGAGTTGTTTTCTGGTAAGGAAAGTCACTATTGCGCTCTCATTGACATACACAGTGCAAATAGCACTCGCGTGTGTTCCCAGCTATTACAGTATATCGGACTGAAGAGGAGCTACTGTTCTTGTTAGTTTCCTAAGCAGAGTTGAACTAGATATGGCCCGTGTGTGTAGGAAGCACAGTTCTTTTGTTCTCAGCAAGCCCACTGTTCTGGCCCTATAGGAAACACTTTAGAGTAGAAGAGTGCTCTTTTCTCAAAAGCAGAGTGTGTTTCTTGTAAGGCGAGCTAGCGTTTGTTTCCCAGTCCTAAATGGAGTTGAATCCCATGCAGTTTCTGGTCCTACGAGCAAGAGATCTTTTCTCGTAAGAAGAGTCACTATTGTGCTGCCATTGCCATACACAGGACAAATAGCACTGTTGTCTGTTCCCAGCAAGTACAGTGCATTGGACTGAAGAGGATCTACTGTTCATGTCAGGTTCCTAAGCAGAATTGAACTAGATATGGCCGTGTGTGGAGGAAGCACAGTTTTTTTGTTCTGAGCAAGCTCACTGTTCGGACCACATAGGAAACACAGTAGAGTAGAAGAGTGCTCTTTTTTCAAAAGCAGAGTGTGTTTCTTGTAAGGCGAGCTAGCGTTTGTTTCCCAGTCCTAAATGGAGTTGAGTCACATGCAGTTTCTGTTCCAATGAGCAAGAGTTGTTTTCTGGTAAGAAGAGTCACTATTGTGCTCCCATTGTTTTACACAGGGCAAATAGCACTGGCGTCTGTTCCCAGCAAGTACATTGTATTGGACTGAAGAGGTCTACTGTTCTTGTCAGGTTCCTAAGCAGAATTGAACTAGATACGGCCATGTGTGTAGGAAGCACAGTTCTTTGTTCTGAGCAAGCTCACTGTTCTTTCCCTATAGGAAACACAGTATATTAGAAGAGTGCTCTTTTCTCAAAAGCAGAGTGTTTTTCTTGTAAGGCGAGCTAGCGTTTCTTTCCCAATCCTAAATGGAGTTGAGACACATGCAGTTTTTGGTCCTACGAGCAAGAGTTTTTTTCTGGTAAGAAGAGTCACTATTGCACTCCCATTGCCATACACAGTGCAAATAGCACTTGCATCTGTTCCCAGCAAGTACAGTGTATTGGACTGAAGAGGATCTACTGTTCATGTCAGTTTCCTAAGCAGAGTTGAAATAGATATGGCCCGTGTGTGTAGGAAGCACAGTTCTTTTGTTCTGAGCAAGCTCACTTTTCGGACCCCATAGGAAACACAGTAGAGTAGAAGAGTGATCTTTTCTCAAAAGCAGTGTGTGTTTCATGTAAGGCGAGCTAGCATTTGTTTCCCAGTCCTAAATGGAGTTGAATCACATGCAGTTTCTGGTCCTACGAGCAAGAGTTGTTTTCTGGTAAGGAAAGTCACTATTGCGCTCTCATTGACATACACAGTGCAAATAGCACTCGCGTGTGTTCCCAGCTATTGCAGTGTATCGGACTGAAGAGGAGCTACTGTTCTTGTTAGTTTCCTAAGCAGAGTTGAACTAGATATGGACCGTGTGTGTAGGAAGCACAGTTCTTTTGTTCTCAGCAAGCTCACTCTTCTGGCCCTATAGGAAACACTTTAGAGTAGAAGAGTGCTCTTTTCTCAAAAGCAGAGTGTGTTTCTTGTAAGGCGAGCTAGCGTTTGTTTCCCAGTCCTAAATGGAGTTGAATCCCATGCAGTTTCTGGTCCTACGAGCAAGAGATCTTTTCTCGTAAGAAGAGTCACTATTGTGCTGCCATTGCCATACACAGGACAAATAGCACTGTTGTCTGTTCCCAGCAAGTACAGTGTATTGGACTGAAGAGGATCTACTGTTCATGTCAGGTTCCTAAACAGAATTGAACTAGATATGGCCGTGTGTGGAGGAAGCACAGTTTTTTTGTTCTGAGCAAGCTCACTGTTCGGACCACATAGGAAACACAGTAGAGTAGAAGAGTGCTCTTTTCTCAAAAGCAGAGTGTGTTTCTTGTAAGGCGAGCTAGCGTTTGTTTCCCAGTCCTAAATGGAGTTAAATCACATGCAGTTACTGGTCCTACGAGCAAGAGTTGTTTTCTGGTAAGGAAGTCACTATTGTGCTCCCATTGCCATACACAGTGCAAATAGCACTCGCGTCTGTTCCCAGCAAGTACAGTGTATTAGACTGAAGAGCAGCTTCTGTTCTTGTCAGTTTCCAAAGCAGAGTTGAACTAGATATGGTCGATGTGTGTAGGAAGCACAGTTCTTCTGTTCTGAGCAAGCTCACTGTTTGGACCCCATAGGAAACACAGTAGAGTAGAAGAGTGCTCTTTTCTCAAAAGAAGAGTGTGTTTCTTGTGAAGCGTGCGAGCGTTTGTTTCCCAGTCCTAAAAGGAGTTGAATCCCATGCAGTTTCTGGTCCTACGAGCAAGAGTTCTTTTCTCGTAAGAAGAGTCACTATTGTGCTGCCATTGCCATACACAGGACAAATAGCACTGTTGTCTGTTCCCAGCAAGTACAGTGTATTGGACTGAAGAGGATCTACTGTTCATGTCAGGTTCCTAAGCAGAATTGAACTAGATATGGCCGTGTGTGGAGGAAGCACTGTTTTTTTGTTCTGAGCAAGCTCACTGTTCGGACCACATAGGAAACACAGTAGAGTAGAAGGGTGCTCTTTTTTCAAAAGCAGAGTGTGTTTCTTGTAAGGCGAGCTAGCGTTTGTTTCCCAGTCCTAAATGGAGTTGAGTCACATGCAGTTTCTGTTCCTACGAGCAAGAGTTGTTTTCTGGTAAGAAGTGTCACTATTGTGCTCCCATTGTTTTACACAGGGCAAATAGCATGGCGTCTGTTCCCAGCAAGTACAGTGTATTGGACTCAAGAGGATCTACTGTTCTTGTCAGGTTCCTAAGCAGAATTGAACTAGATACGGCCATGTGTGTAGGAAGCACAGTTCTTTGTTCTGAGCAAGCTCACTGTTCTTTCCCTATAGGAAACACAGTAGAGTAGAAGAGTGCTCTTTTCTCAAAAGCAGAGTGTTTTTCTTGTAAGGCGAGCTAGCGTTCGTTTCCCAGTCCTAAATGGAGTTGAATCACATGCAGTTTCTGGTCCTACGAGCAAGAGTTGTTTTCTGGTAAGGAAAGTCACTATTGTGTTCCCACTGCCATACACAGTGCAAATAGCACTCGCGTCTGTTCCCAGCAAGTACAGTGTATCGGACTGAAGAGGAGCTACTGTTCTTGTCAGTTTCCTAAGCAGAGTTGAACGAGATATTTCCCGTGTGTGTAGGAAGCACAGTTCTCTTGTTCTGAGCAAGCTCACTGTTCTGGCCCTATAGGAAACACAGTAGAGTAGAAGAGTGCTCTTTTCTGAAAGCAGAGTGTGTTTCTTGTAAGGCGAGCTAGCGTTTGTTTCCCAGTCATAAATGGAGTTGAGTCACAGGCAGTTTTTGTTCCTATGAGCAAGAGTTGTTTTCTGGTAAGAAGAGTCACTATTGCGCTCCAAATTCCATACACAGTGCAAATAGCACTCGCGTCTGTTCCCAGCAAGTACAGTGTATTGGACTGAATAGGAGCTACTGTTCTTGTCAGTTTCCTAAGCAGAGTTGAACTAGATATGGTCCATGTGTGTAGGAAGCACAGTTCTTTTGTTCTGAGCACGCTCACTGTTTGGACCCCACAGGAAACACAGTAGAGTAGAAGAGTGCTCTGTTGCTGTAGAATTTCTCTCCAGCTCCCACCACCAAGTCCCTCCAGTCTCAGAGCCCACTTATAAAATAAACACACAGACTCTTACATTATTTAAACTGCTTGGCCATTAGCTCAGGCCTGTTATTGTCTAGCTCTTACTCTTATATTTAGCCCATTTCTATTAAACTTTACTTTGCCACATGGCTCATGGCTTACTGGTACCTTACATCTTCCTTGTCCTGATGGCGGCTGGCAGTGTCTCTCTCTCAGCCTTCCACTTCCCCGCTTTATTCTCCTCCTTGTCCCGCCTAAACTTCCTGCCTAGCCAACGGCCAATCAGTGTTTTACTGATTAATTAGCAACACATTTGCCATACATCCCACAGCAGTGCTCTTTTCTCAAAAGCAGTGTGTATATCTTGTAAGGCGAGCTAGCGTTTGTTTCCTAGTCCTAAATGGAGTTGAATCACATGCAGTTTCTGGTCCTACGAGCAAGAGTTGTTTTCTGGTAAGGAAAGTCACTATTGGGCTCCCATTGCCATACACATTACAAATAGCACTCGCGTCTGTTCCCAGGAAATACAGTGTATTGGACTGAATAGGAGCTACTGTACTGACAGTTCCCTAAGCAGAGTTGAACTAGATATGGTCCGTGTGTAGGAAGCACAGTTCTTTTGTTCTGAGCAAGCTCACTGTTTGGACCCCATAGGAAACACAGTAGAGTAGAAGAGTGCTCTTTTCTCAAAAGCGGAGTGTGTTTCATGTAAGGCGAGCTAGCATTTGTTTCCCAGTCCTAAATGGAGTTGAATCACATGCAGTTTCTGGTCCTAGGAGCAAGAGTTGTTTTCTGGTAAGGAAAGTCACTATTGTGCTCCCATTGCCATACATAGTGCAAATAGCACTCGGTCCATTCCCAGAAAGTACAGTTTTTCGGACTGAAGAGGAGCTACTGTTCTTGTCAGTTTCCTAAGCAGAGTTGAACTAGATATGGCCCGTTTGTGTAGGAAGCACAGTTCTTTTGTTCTGAGCAAGCTCAATTTTCGGACCCCATAGGAAACACAGTAGAGTAGAAGAGTGCTCTTTTCTCAAAGCAGTGTGTGTTTCATGTAAGGCGAGCTAGCATTTGTTTCCCAGTCTTAAATGGAGTTGAATCCCATGCAGTTTCTGGTCATATGAGCAAGAGTTGTTTTCTGGTAAGAAGAGTCACTATTGTGCTCCCATTGTCATACACAGGGCAAATAGTACTGGCGTCTGTTCCCAGCATGTACAGTGTATTGGACTGAAGAGGATCTACTGTTCTTGTCAGTTTCCTAAGCAGAATTGAATAGATATGGCCCATGTGTGCAGGAAGCACAGTTCTTTTGTTCTGAGAAAGCTCACTGTTCTGGCCCTATAGGAAACACAGTATATTAGAAGAATGCTCTTTTCTCAAAAGCAGAGTGTTTTTCTTGTAAGGCGAGCTAGCGTTTCTTTCCCAGTCCTAAATGGAGTTGAGACACATGCAGTTTTTGGTCCTACGAGCAAGAGTTTTTTTCTAGTAAGAAGAGTCACTATTGCACTCCCATTGCCATACACAGTGCAAATAGCACTTGCATCTGTTCCCAGCAATACAGAGTATTGGACTGAAGAGGATCTACTGTTCATGTCAGTTTCCTAAGCAGAGTTGAACTAGATATGGCCCGTGTGGGTAGGAAACACAGTTCTTTTGTTCTGAGCAAGCTCACTTTTCGGACCCCATAGGAAACACAGTAGAGTAGATGAGTGCTCTTTTCGCAAAAGCAGTGTGTGTTTCATGTAAGGCGAGCTAGCGTTTGTTTCCCAGTCCTAAATGGAGTTGAATCCCATGCAGTTTCTGGTCCTACGAGCAAGAGTTGTGTTCTGGTAAGAAGAGTCACTATTGTGCTGCCATTGCCATACACAGGACAAATAGCACTGTTGTCTGTTCCCAGCAAGTACACTGTATTGGACTGAAGAGGATCTACTGTTCATGTCAGGTTCCTCAGCAGAATTGAACTAGATATGGCCGTGTGTGGAGGAAGCACAGTTTTTTTGTTCTGAGCAAGCACACTGTTCGGACCACATAGGAAACACAGTAGAGTAGAAGAGTGCTCTTTTCTCAAAAGCAGAGTGTGTTTCTTGTAAGGCGAGCTAGCGTTTGTTTCCCAGTCCTAAATGGAGTTGAATCACATGCAGTTTCTGTTCCTACAAGCAAGAGTTGTTTTCTGGTAAGAAGAGTCACTATTGTGCTCCCATTGTTTTACACAGGGCAAATAGCACTGCCGTCTGTTCCCAGCATGTACAGTGTATTGGACTGAAGAGGAGCTACTGTTCTTGTCAGCTTCCTAAGCAGAGTTGAATGAGATATGGCCCGTGTGTGTAGGAAGAACAGTTCTCTTGTTCTGAGCAAGCTCACTATTCTGGCCCTATAGGAAAAAGAGTAGAGTAGAAGAGTGCTCTTTTCTCAAAAGCAGAGTGTGTTTCATGTAAGGCGAGCTAGCATTTGTTTCCCAGACCTAAATGGAGTTGAATCACATGCAGTTTCTGGTCCTACGAGCAAGAGTTGTTTTCTGGTAAGGAAAGTCACTATGGTGCTCCCATTGCCATACACAGTGCAAATAGCACTCACGTGTGTTACCAGCTATTACAGTGTATCGGACTGAAGAGGAGCTACTGTTTTTGTCAGTTCCCTAAGCAGAGTTGAACTAGATATGGCCCGTGTGTGTAGGAAGCACAGTTTTTTTTTTTTTGAGCAAGCTCACTGTTCTGGCCCTAGAGGAAACACTTTAGAGTATAAGAGGGCTCTTTTCTCAAAAGCAGAGTGTGTTTCTTGTAATGCGAGCTAGCGTTTGTTTCCCAGTCCTAAATGGAGTTGAATCTCATACAGTTTCTGGTCCTACGAGCAAGAGTTGTTTTCTGGTAAGAAGAGTCACTATTGTGCTCCCATTGCCATACACAGTTCAAATAGCACTCGCGTCTGTTCCCAGCAAGTACTGTGTATCGGACTGATGAGTAGTTACTGTTGTTGTCAGTTTCCTAAGCAGAGTTGAAAGAGATATGGCCCGTGTGTGTAGGAAGCTCAGTTCTTTTGTCTTGAGCAAGCTCACTGTTTTGACCACATAGGAAACACAGTAGAGTAGAAGAGTGCTCTTTTCTCAAAAGCAGGGTGTGTTTCTTGTAAGGCGAGCTAGTGTTTGTTTCCCAGTCCTAAATGGAGTTGAATCACATGCAGTTTCTGGTCCTACGAGCAAGAGTTGTTTTCTGGTAAGGAAAGTCACTATTGCGCTCCCATTGCCATACACAGTGCAAATAGTACTCGCGTCTGTTCCCAGCAATTACAGTGTATCGGACTGAAGAGGAGCTACTGTTCTTGTCAGTTTCCTAAGCAGAGTTGAACTAGATATGGCCCGTGTGAAGGAAGCACAGTTCTTTTGTTCTGAGCAAGCTCACTGTTCTGGCCCTATAAAAAAAACAGTAGAGTAGAAGAGTGCTCTTTTCTCAAAAGCACAGTGTTTTTCTTGTAAGGCGAGCTAGCGTTTGTTTCCCAGTCCTAAATGGAGTTGAATCACATGCAGTTTCTGGTCCTAGGAGCAAGAGTTGTTTTCTGGTAAGAAGAGTCACTATTGCGCTCTCATTGTCATACACAGAGCAAATAGTACTGGCATCTGTTCCCAGCATGTACAGTGTATGGACTGAAGAGGATCTACTGTTCTTGTCAGTTTCCTAAGCAGAATTGAATAGATATGGCCCCTGTGTGGAGGAAGCACAGTTCTTTTGTTCTGAGGAAACTCACTGTTCTGGCTGTATAGGTAACACAGTAGAGTAGAAGGGTGCTCTTTTCTCTAAAGCAGAGTGTGTTTCTTGTAAGGCGAGCTAGTGTTTGTTTCCCAGTCCTAAATGGAGTTGAATCACATGCAGTTACTGGTCCTACGAGCAAGAGTTGTTTTATGGTAAGAATAGTCACTATTGCGCTGCCATTGCCATACACAGGACAAAAGCACTGGCGTCTGTTCCCAGCAAGTACAGTGTATTGGACTGAAGAGGATTTACTGTTCTTGTCAGGTTCCTAATCAGAATTGAACTAGATATGGCCGTGTGTGTAGGAAGCACAGTTCCTTTGTACTGAGCAAGCTCACTGTTTTGACCACAGCGGAAACACAGTAGAGTAGAATAGTGCTCTTTTCTCAAAAGCAGAGGGTGTTTCTTGTAAGGCGAGCTAGCGTTTGTTTCCCAGTCCTAAATGGAGTTGAATCCCATGCAGTTTCTGTTCCTACAAGCAAGAGTTGTGTTCTGGTAAGAAGAGTCACTATTGTGCTGCCATTGCCATACACAGGACAAATAGCACTGTTGTCTGTTCCCAGCAAGTACACTGTATTGGACTGAAGAGGATCTACTGTTCATGTCAGGTTCCTAAGCAGAATTGAACTAGATATGGCCGTGTGTGGAGGAAGCACAGTTTTTTTGTTCTGAGCAAGCTCACTGTTCGGACCACATAGGAAACACAGTAGAGTAGAAGAGTGCTCTTTTCTCAAAAGCAGAGTGTGTTTCTTGTAAGGCGAGCTAGCGTTTGTTTCCCAGTCCTAAATGGAGTTGAATCACATGTAGTTTCTGTTCCTACAATCAAGAGTTGTTTTCTGGTAAGAAGAGTCACTATTGTGCTCCCATTGTTTTACACAGGGCAAATAGCACTGGCGTTTGTTCCCAGCATGTACAGTGTATTGGACTGAAGAGGATCTACTGTTCTTGTCAGGTTCCTAAGCAGAATTGAACTAGATATGGCCGTGTGTGTAGGAAGCACAGTCTTTTGTTCTGAGCATGCTCACTGTTCTGGCCCTATAGGAAACACAGTAGAGTAGAAGAGTGCTCTTTTCTCAAAAGCAGAGTGTGTTTCTTTTAAGTCGAGCTAGCGTTTGTTTCCCAGTCCTAAATGGAGTTGAATCACATGCAGTTTCTGGTCCTATGAGCAAGAGTTGTTTTCTGGTATGGAAAGTCACTATTGTGTTCCCATTGCCATACAAAGTTCAAGAGCACTCGCTTCTGTTCCCAGCAAGTACAGTGTATCGGACTGAAGAGGAGCTACTGTTCTTGTCAGTTTCCTAAGCAGAGTTGAACGAGATATGGCCCGTGTGTGTAGGAAGAACAGTTCTCTTGTTCTGAGCAAGCTCACTCTTCTGGCCCTATAGGAAACACAGTAGAGTAGAAGAGTGCTCTTTTCTCAAGAGCAGAGTGTGTTTCATGTAAGGCGAGCTAGCAGTTGTTTCCCAGTCCTAAATGGAGCTGAATCACATGCAGTTTCTGGTCCTACGAGCAAGAGTTGTTTTCTGGTAAGGAAAGTCACTATTGCGCTCCCATTGCCATACATAGTGCAAATAGCACTCGGTCCGTTCCCAGCAAGTACAGTGCATGGGACTGAAGAGGAGCTACTGTTCTTGTCAGTTTCCTATGCAGAGTTGAAGTAGATATGGCCCGTGTGAAGGAAGCACAGTTCTTTTGTTCTGATCAAGCACACTGTTCTGGCCCTATAGGAAACATAGTAGAGTAGAAGAGAGCTCTTTTCTCAAAAGCAGAGTGTTTTTCTTGTAATGCGAGCTAGCGTTTGTTTCCCAGTCCTAAATGGAGTTGAATCACATGCAGTTTCTGGTCCTAGGAACAAGAGTTGTTTTCTGGTAAGAAGAGTCACTATTGCGCTCCCATTGTCATACGCAGGGCAAATAGTACTGGCGTCTGTTCCCAGCATGTACAGTGGATTGGACTGAAGAGGATCTACTGTTCTTGTCAATTTCCTAAGCAGAATTGAATAGATATGGCCCCTGTGTGCAGGAAGCACAGTTCATTTGTTCTGAGGAAGCTCACTCTTCAGGCCCTATAGGAAACACAGTAGAGTAGAAGAGTGCTCTTTTTTCAAAAGCAGAGTGTGTTTCATGTAAGGCGAGCTAGCATTTGTTTCCCAGACCTAAATGGAGTTGAATTACATGCAGTTTCTGGTCCTATGAGCAAGAGTTGTTTTCTGGTAAGGAAAGTCACTATGGTGCTCCGATTGCCATACACAGTGCAAATAGCACTCACGTGTGTTCCCAGCTATTACAGTGTATCGGACTGAAGAGGAGCTACTGTTTTTGTCAGTTCCCTAAGCAGAGTTGAACTAGATATGGCCCGTGTGTGTAGGAAGCACAGTTTTTTTTTTCTGAGCAAGCTCACTGTTCTGGCACTAGAGGAAACACTTTAGAGTATAAGAGGGCTCTTTTCTCAAAAGCAGAGTGTGTTTCTTGTAATGCGAGCTAGCGTTTGTTTCCCAGTCCTAAATGGAGTTGAATCTCATGCAGTTTCTGGTCCTACGAGCAAGAGTTGTTTTCTGGTAATTAGAGTCACTATTGTGCTCCCATTGCCATACACAGTGCAAATAGCACTCGCGTCTGTTCTCAGCAAGTACAGTGTATCAGACTGAAGAGTAGCTACTGTTCTTGTCAGTTTCCTAAGCAGAGTTGAACGAGATATGGCCCGTGTGTGTAGGAAGCTCAGTTGTTTTGTTTTGAGCAAGCACACTGTTTTGACCACATAGGAAACACAGTAGAGTAGAGGAGTGCTCTTTTCTCAAAAGCAGGGTGTGTTTCTTTAAGGCGAGCTAGTGTTTGTTTCCCAGTCCTAAATGGAGTTGAATCACATGCAGTTTCTGGTCCTAAGAGCAAGAGTTTTTTTCTGGTAAGAAGAGTCACTATTGCACTCTCATAGCCATACACAGTGCAAATAGCACTTGCATCTGTTCCCAGCAAGTACAGGGTATTGGACTGAAGAGGATCTACTGTTCTGGTCAGTTTTTTAAGCAGAGTTGAACTAGATATGGCCCGTGTGTGTAGGAAGCACAGTTCTTTTGTTCTGAGCAAGCTCACTGTTCGGACCCCATAGGAAACTCAGTAGGTTAGAAGAGTGCTCTTTTCTCAAAAGCAGAGTGTGTTTCATATAAGGCGAGCTAGCATTTGTTTCCCAGTCCTAAATGGAGTTGAATCACATGCAGTTTCTGGTCCTACGAGCAAGAGTTGTTTTCTGGTAAGAAGAGTCACTATTGCGCTCCCATTGTCATACACAGGGCAAATAGCACTGGCATCTGTTCCCAGCAAGTACAGTGTATTGCACTGAAGAGGATCTACTATTTTTGTCAGTTTCCTAAGCAGAATTGAACTAGATATGACCGTATGTGTAGGAAGCATAGTTCTTTTGTTCTGAGCAAGCTCACTGTTTTGGTCTTAATGGAAACACAGTTGAGTAGAAGAGTGCTCTTTTCTCAAAAGCAGAGTGTGTTTCTTGTAAGGCGAACTCGCGTTTGTTTCCCAGGCCTAAATGGAGTTGAGTCACATGCAGTTTTTTGTCCTACGAGCAAGAGTTGTTTTCTGGTAAGACGAGTCACTACTGTGCTCCAATTGCCATACACAGTGCAAATAGCACTCGCGTCTGTTCCCAGCAAGTACAGTGTATTGTACTGAAGAGGAGCTACTGCTCTTGTCAGGTTCCTAAGCAGAGTTGAACTAGATATGGCCCGTATGGGTAGGAAGCACAGATCTTTTGTTCTGAGCAAGCTCACTTTTCGGACCCCATAGGAAACACAGTAGAGTAGAAGAGTGCTCTTTTCGCAAAAGCAGTGTGTGTTTCATGTAAGGCAAGCTAGCATTTGTTTCCCAGTCCTAAATGGAGTTGAATCACATGAAGTTTCTGGTCCTATGAGCAAGAGTTGTTTTCTGGTAAGGAAAGTCACTATTGCACTGTCATTGACATACAAAGTGCAAATAGCACTCGCGTGTGTTCCCAGCTATTACAGTGTATCGGACTGAAGAGGAGCTACTGTTCTTGTTAGTTTCCTAAGCAGAGTTGAACTAGATATGGCCCGTGTGTGTAGGAAGCCCAGTTCTTTTGTTCTCAGCAAGCTCACTGTTCTGGCCCTATAGGAAACACTTTAGAGTAGAAGAGTGCTCTTTTCTCAAAAGCAGAGTGTGTTTCTTGTAAGGCGAGCTAGCGTTTGTTTCCCATTCCTAAATGGAGTTGAATCCCATGCAGTTTCTGGTCCTACGAGCAAGAGATCTTTTCTCGTAAGAAGAGTCACTATTGTGCTGCATTGCCATACACAGGACAAATAGCACTGTTGTCTGTTCCCAGCAAGTACAGTTTATTGGACTGAATAGGAGCTACTGCTCTTGTCAGTTTCCTAAGCAGAGTTGAACTAGATATGGTCCATGTGTGTAGGAAGCACAGTTCTTTTGTTCTGAGCAAGCTCACTCTTTGGACCCCATAGGAAACGCAGTAGAGTAGAAGAGTGCTCTTTTCTATAAAGCAGAGTGTTTTTCTTCTAAGGTGAGCTCGCGTTTGTTTCCCAGTCCTAAATGGAGTTGAATCACATGCAGTTTGTGTTCCTACGAGCAAGAGTTGTTTTCTGGCAAGAAGAGTCACTATTGTGCTCCAATTGTCATACACAGGGCAAATAGCACTGGCGTCGGTTCCCAGGATGTACAGTGTATTGGACTGAAGAGGATCTACTGTTCTTGTCAGGTTCCTAAGCAGAGTTGAACTACATATGGCCCTGTGTGCAGGAAGCACAGTTCTTTTGTTCTCAGCAAGCTCACTGTTCTGGTCCTATAGGAAACACAGTAGAGTAGAAGAATGCTCTTTTCTCTAAAGCAGAGAGTGTTTCTTGTAAGGCAAGCTAGCGTTTGTTTTCCAGTCCTAAATGGAGTTGAGTCACATGCAGTTTTTGGTCCCACGAGCAAGAGTTGTTTTCTGGTAAGAAGAGTCACTATTGCGCTCCTATTGCCATACACAGTGCAAATAGCACTCGCGTCTGTTCCCAGGAAGTACAGTGTACTGGACTGAATAGGAGCTACTGTTCTTGTCAGTTTCCAAAGCATAGTTGAACTAGATATGGTCCGTGTGTGTAGGAAGCACAGTTCTTTTGTTCTCAGCAAGCTCACTGTTCTGGCCCTATAGGAAACACAGTAGAGTAGAACAGTGCTCTTTTCTCAAAAGCAGAGTGTGTTTCTTGTAAGGCGAGCTAGCAGTTGTTTCCCAGTCCTAAATGGAGTTAAATCACATGCAGTTACTGGTCCTATGAGCAAGAGTTGTTTTATGGTAAGGAAGTCACAATTGTGCTCCCATTACCATACACAGTGCAAATAGCACTCGCGTCTGTTCCCAGCAAGTACAGTGTATCCTACTGAAGAGGAGCTATTGTTCTTGTCAGTTTCCTAAGCAGAGTTGAACGAGATATGGCCCGTGTGTGTAGGATGCTCAGTTCTTTTGTTTTGCGCAAGCTCACTGTTTTGACCACATCGGAAACACAGTAGAGTAGAAGAGTGCTCTTTTCTCAAAAGCAGAGTGTGTTTCTTGTAAGGCGAGCTAGCATTTGTTTCCCAGTCCTAAATGGAGTTAAATCACATGCAGTTTCTGGTCCTATGAGCAAGAGTTTTTTCTGGTAAGAAGAGTCACTCTTGCGCTCCCATTGCCATACACAGTGCAAATAGCACTGGCGTCTGTTCCCAGCAAGTACAGTGTATTGGACTGAAGAGAAGCTACTGTTCTTGTCAGTTTCCTAAGCAGAGTTGAACTAGATATGGCCCGTGTGTGTAGGAAGCACAGTTTTCTGTTCTTAGCAAGCTCACTGTTTGGACCCCTTAGGAAACACAGTAGAGTAGAAGAGTGCTCTTTTCTCAAAAGCAGAGTGTGTTTCTTGTAAGGCGAGCTAGCGTTTGTTTTCTAGTCCTAAATGGAGTTGAATCACATGCAGTTTCTGGTCCTACGAGCAAGAGTTGTTTTCTGGTAAGAAGAGTCACTATTGCGCTGCCATTGCCATACACAGGACAAATAGCACTGGCGTCTGTTCCCAGCAAGTACAGTGTATTGGACTGAAGAGGATCTACTGTTCTTGTCAGGTTCCTAATCAGAATTGAACTAGATATGGCCGTGTGTGTAGGAAGCACAGTTCCTTTGTACTGAGCAAGCTCACTGTTTTGAGCACAGCGGAAACACAGTAGAGTAGAATAGTGCTCTTTTCTCAAAAGCAGAGGGTGTTTCTTGTAAGGCGAGCTAGCGTTTGTTTCCCAGTCCTAAATGGAGTTGAATCCCATGCAGTTTCTGGTCCTACGAGCAAGAGTTGTGTTCTGGTAAGAAGAGTCACTATTGTGCTGCCATTGCCATACACAGGACAAATAGCACTGTTGTCTGTTTCCAGCAAGTACACTGTATTGGACTGAAGAGGATCTACTGTTCATGTCAGGTTCCTAAGCAGAATTGAACTAGATATGGCCGTGTGTGGAGGAAGCACAGTTTTTTTGTTCTGAGCAAGCACACTGTTCGTACCACATAGGAAACACAGTAGAGTAGAAGAGTGCTCTTTTCTCAAAAGCAGAGTGTGTTTCTTGTAAGGCGAGCTAGCGTTTGTTTCCCAGTCCTAAATGGAGTTGAATCACATGCAGTTTCTGTTCCTACAAGCAAGAGTTGTTTTCTGGTAAGAAGAGTCACTATTGTGCTCCCATTGCCATACACAGGGCAAATAGCACTGCCGTCTGTTCCCAGCATGTACAGTGTATTGGACTGAAGAGGAGCTACTGTTCTTGTCAGCTTCCTAAGCAGAGTTGAATGAGATATGGCCCGTGTGTGTAGGAAGAACAGTTCTCTTTTTCTGAGCAAGCTCACTGTTCTGGCCCTATAGGAAAAAGAGTAGAGTAGAAGAGTGCTCTTTTCTCAAAAGCAGAGTGTGTTTCATGTAAGGCGAGCTAGCATTTGTTTCCCAGACCTAAATGGAGTTGAATCACATGCAGTTTCTAGTCCTATGAGCAAGAGTTGTTTTCTGGTAAGGAAAGTCACTATTGCGCTCCCATTGCCATACACAGTGCAAATAGCACTCGCGTCTGTTCCCAGCAAGTACAATGTATCGGACTGAAGAGGAGCTACTTTTCTTGTCAGTTTCCTAAGCAGAGTTGAAGTAGATATGGCCCGTGTGTGTATGAATCACAGTTCTTATGTTCTGAGCAAGCTCACTGTTCTGGCCCTATAGGAAACACAGTAGAGTAGAAGAGTGCTCTTTTCTCAAAAGCAGAGTGTGTTTCTTGTAAGGCGAGCTAGCGTTTGTTTCCTAGTCCTAAATGGAGTTGAATCACATGCAGTTTCAGGTGCTACGAACAAGAGTTCTTTTTTGGTAAGGAAAGTCACATTGCGCTCCCATTGCCATACACAGTGCAAATAGCACTCGTGTCTGTTCCCAGCAAGTACAGTGTATTGGACTGGATAGGTGCTACTGTTCTTGTCAGTTTCCTAAGCAGAGTTGAACTAGATATGATCCGTGTTTGTAGGAAGCACAGTTCTTTTGTTCTTTGCAAGCTCACTGTTTGGACCCCATAGGAAACACAGTAGCAGAAGAGTGCTATTTTCTCTAAAGCAGAGTGTGTTACTTGTAAGGCGAGCTAGCGTTTGTTTCGCAGTCCAAACGTTGTTGAATCCCATGCAGTTTCTGGTACTACAAGCAAGAATTGTTTTCTGGTAAAAAGAGTCACTATTGTGTTGCCATTGCCATACACAGGACAAATAGCACTGGAGTCTGTTCGCAGCAAGTACAGTATATTGGGCTGAAGAGGATCTATTGTTCTTGTCAGGTTCCTAAGCAGAATTGAACTAGATATGGCCGTGTGTGTAGGAAGCACAGTTTTTTTGTTCTGAGCAAGCTCACTGTTCGGACCCCATAGGAAACACAGTAGAGTAGAGGAGTGCTTTTTTCCAAAAGCAGAGTGTGTTTATTTTAAGGCGAGCTACCGTTTGTTTCCCAGTCCTAAATGGAGTGGAATCACATGCAGTTTGTTTTCCTACGAGCAAGAGTTGTTTTCTGGTAAGGAAAGTCACTATTGTGCTCCCATTGCCATACACAGTGCAAATAGCCCTCCCATCTGTTCCCAGCAAGTACAGTGTATTGGAAAGAAGAGGAGCTACTGTTCTTGTCAGTTTCCTAAGCAGAGTTGAACTACATATGGACCCTGTGTGTAGGAAGCACAGTTCTTTTTTTCTGAGCATGCTCAATGTTCTGGCCCTATAGGAAACACAGTAGAGTAGAAGAGTGCTCTTTTCTCAAAAGCAGAGTGTGTTTCTAGTAAAGCGAGCTAGAGTTTGTTTCCCAGTCCTAAATGGAGTTGAATCACATGCAGTTTGTGGTCCACGAGCAAGAGTTGTTTACTGGTAAGAAGAGTCACTATTGCGCTGAAATTGCCATACACAGGACAAATAGCATTGGCGTCGGTTCCCAGCAATTACACTGCATTAGACTGAAGAGGAGCTACTGTTCTTGTCAGTTTACTAAGCAGAGTTGAACTAGATATGGTTTGTGTGTGTAGGAAGCACAGTTCTTTTGTTCTGAGCAAGCTCACTGTTTGGACCCCATAGGAAACACAGTAGAGTAGAAGAGTGCTCTTTTCTCTAAAGCAGAGTGTGTTTCTTGTAAGGCGAGCTACCGTTTGTTTCCCAGTCCTAAATGGAGTGGAATCACATGCAGTTTCTGGTCCTACGAGCAAGAGTTTTTTTCTGGTAAGAAGAGTCACTATTGTGCTCCCATTGCCATACACAGTGCAAATAGCCCTCGCGTCTGTTCCCAGCAAGTACAGTGTATTGGACTGAAGAGGAGCTACTGTTCTTCTCAGTTTCCTAAGCAGAGTTGAACTAGATATGGCCCGTGTGTGTAGGAAGCACAGTTCTTTTGTTCTGAGCAAGCAACTGTTCTGGCCCTATAGGAAACACAGTAGAGTAGAAGAGTGCTCTTTTCTCAAAAGCAGAGTGTGTTTCTTGTAAAGCGAGCTAGAGTTTGTTTCCCAGGCCTAAATTGAGTTAAATCACATGCAGTTTCTGGTATTACGAGCAAGAGTTGTTTTCTGGTAAGAAGAGTCACTATTGCGCTGCCATTGCCATACACAGGACAAATAGCACTGGAGTCTGTTCCCAGCAAGTACAGTGTATTGGACTGAAGAGGATCTACTGTTCTTGTCAGGTTCCTAAGCAGACTTGAACTAGATATGGCCGTGTGTGTAGGAAGCACAGTTTTTTTGTTCTCAGCAAGCTCACTGTTCGGAACTCATAGGAAACACAGTAGAGTAGAAGAGTGCTGTTTTTTCAAAAGCACAGTGTGTTTCATGTAAGGCGAGCTAGCATTTGTTTCCCAGTCCTAAATGGAGTTGAAGCACATGCAGTATCTGGTCCAACGAGCAAGAGTTGTTTTCTGGTAAGGAAAGTCACTATTGCGCTCCCATTGCCATACACAGTGCAAATAGCACTCGCGTCTGTTCCCAGCAAGTACAGTGTATCGGACTTAAGAGGAGCTACTGTTCTTGTCAGTTTCCTAAGCAGAGTTGAACTAGATATGGCCCGTGTGTAGGAAGCACAGTTCTTTTGTTCTGAGCAAGCTCACTGTTCTGGCCCTATAGGAAACACAGTAAAGTAGAAGAGTGCTCTTTTCTCTAAAGCAGAGTGTGTTTCTTGTAAGGTGAGCTAGCTTTTGTTTCCCAGTCCTAAATGGAGTTGAAACACTTGCAATTTCTGGTCCTATGAGCAAGATTTGTTTTATGGTAATAAGAGTCACTATTGCGCTGCCATTGCCCTACACAGGACAAATAGCACTGGCGTCTGTTCCCAGCAAGTACAGTATATTGGACTGAAGAGGATCTACTGTTCTTGTCACGTTCCTAAACAGAATTGAACTAGATATGGTCTTGTGTACGAAGCACAGTTCTTTTGTTCTGAGCAAGCTCACTGTTCGGACCCCATAGGAAGCACAGTAGAGTAGAAGTGTGCTCTTTTCTCAAAAGCAGAGTGTGTTTCTTGTAAGGCGAGCTTGCGTTTGTTTCCAGTCCTAAATGGAGTGGAATCACATGCAGTTTCTTGTCCTACGAGCAAGAGTTGTTTTCTGGTAAGGAAAGTCACTATTGCGCTCCCATTGCCATACACAGTGCAAATAGCACATGCGTCTGTTCCCAGCAAGTACAGTGATTTGGAATGAAGAGGAGCTACTGTTCTTGTCAGGTTCCTAAGCAGAGTTGAACTCGATATGGCCCGTGTGTGTAGGAAGCACAGTTCTTATGTTCTGAGCAAGCTCACTGTTCTGGCCCTGTAGGAAACACAGTAGAGTAGAAGAGTGCTCTTTTCTCTAATGCAGAGTGTGTTTCTTTTAAGGTGAGCTAGCGTTTGTTTCCCAGTCTTAAATGGAGTTGAGTCACATGCAGTTTTTTGTCCTATGAGCAAGAGTTGTTTTCTGGTAAGACGAGTCACTATTGTGCTCCAATTGCCATACACAGTGCAAATAGCACTCACGTCTGTTCCCCCCAAGTAAAGTGTATTGGACTGAAGAGGAGCTACTGTTCTTGTCAGTTTCCTAAGCAGAGTTGAACTATATATGGCCCGTATGTGTAGGAAGCACAGTTCTTTTGTTCTGAGCACGCTCACTGTTCGGACCCCATAGGAAACACAGTAGAGTAGAAGAGTGCTCTTTTCTCAAAAGGAGAATATGTTTCATGTAAGGCGAGCTAGCATTTGTTTCCCAGTCCTAAATGGAGATGAATCACATGCAGTTTCTGGAACTACGAGCAAGACTTGTTTTCTGGTAAGGAATGTCACTATTGTGCTCCCATTGCCATACACAGTGCAAATAGCACTCGCGTCTGTTCCTAGCAAGTACAGTGTATGGGACTGAGGGAGGAGCTACTGTTCTTGTCAGTTTCCTAAGCAGAGTTGAACTAGATATGGCCCGTGTGTGTAGGAAGCAGAGTTTTTTTTTCTGAGCAAGCTCACTGTTCGGACGATATAGGAAACACAGTAGAGTAGAAGAGTGCTCTTTTCTCAAAAGCAGAGTGTGTTTCTTGTAAGGCGAGCTAGCATTTGTTTCCAAGTCCTAAATTGAGTTGAATCACATGCAGTTTCTGGTCCTACGAGCAAGAGTTGTTTTCTGGTAAGGAAAGTCACTATTGCGCTCCCATTGCATACACAGTGCAAATAGCACTCGCGTCTGTTCCCAGCAAGTGCAGTGTATGGGACTGAAAAGGAGCTACTGTTCTTGTCAGTTTCCTAAGCAGAGTTGAAGTAGATTTGGCCCGTGTGTGTAGGAAGCACAGTTCTTATGTTCTGAGCAAGTCACTGTTCTGGCCCTATAGGAAACACAGTAGAGTAGAAGAGTGCTCTTTTCTCTAATGCAGAGTGTGTTTCTTTTAAGGCGAGCTAGCGTTTGTTTCCCAGTCTTAAATGGAGTTGAGTCACATGCAGTTTTTTGTCCTATGAGCAAGAGTTGTTTTCTGGTAAGACGAGTCACTATTGTGCTCCAATTGCCATACACAGTGCAAATAGCACTCACGTCTGTTCCCAGCAAGTACAGTGTATTGGACTGGATAGGTGCTACTGTTCTTGTCAGTTTCCTAAGCAGAGTTGAACTAGATATGGTCCGTGTGTGTAGGAAGCACAGTTCTTTGGTTCTGAGCAAGCTCACTGTTTGGACCCCATAGGAAACACAGTAGAGTAGAAGAGTGCTCTTTTCTCTAAAGCAGAGTGTATTTCTTGTAAGGCGTGCTAGCGTTTGTTTCGCAGTCCTAAATGGATTTGAATCCCATGCAGTTTCTGGTACTACGAGCAAGAGTTGTTTTATGGTAAGAAGAGTCACTATTGCACTGCCATTGCCATACACAGGACAAATAGCACTGGCATCTGTTCGCAGCAAGTACAGTGTATTGGGCTGAAGAGGATCTACTGTTCTTGTCAGGTTCCTAAGCAGACTTGAACTAGATATGGCCGTGTGTGTAGGAAGCACAGTTTTTTTTTCTGAGCAAGCTCACTGTTCGGACCCCATAGGAAACACAGTAGAGTAGAAGAGTGCTTTTTTTCTCAAAAGCAGAGTGTGTTTCTTTTAAGGCGAGCTAGCGTTTGTTTCCCATTCCTAAATGGAGTGGAATCACATGCAGTTTGTGTTCCTACGAGCAAGAGTTGTTTTCTGGTAAGGAAAGTCACTATTGTGCTCCCATTGCCATACACAGTGCAAATAGCCCTCCCATCTGTTTTCAGCAAGTACAGTGTATTGGACTGAAGAGGCGCTACTGTTCTTCTCAGATTCCTAAGCAGAGTTGAACTAGATATGGCCCGTGAGTGTAGGAAGCACAGTTCTTATGTTCTGAGCAAGCTCACTGTTCTGGCCCTGTAGGAAACACAGTAGAGTAGAAGAGTGCACTTTTCTTAAAAGCAGAGTGTGTTTCTTGTAAGGCAAGCTCGTGTTTGTTTCCCAGTCCTAAATGGAGTTGAGTCACATGCAGTTTTTGGTCCTACGAGCAAGAGTTGTTTTCTGGTAAGAATAGTCACTGTTGTGCTCCAAATGTCATATACAGTGCAAATAGCACTCGCGTCTGTTCCTAGCAAGTACAGTGTATCGGACTGAATAGGAGCTACTGTTCTTGTCAGGTTCCTAAGCAGACTTGAAATAGATATGGCCGTGTGTGTAGGAAGCACATTTTTTTGTTCTGAGCAAGCTCACTGTTCGGAACACATAGGAAACAGTAGAGTAGAAGAGTGCTCTTTCCTCAAAAGCAGAGTGTGTTTCTTGGAAGGCGAGCTAGTGTTTGTTTCCCAGTCCTAAATGGAGTTGAGTCACATGCAGTTTTTTGTCCTACAAGCAAGAGTTGTTTTCTGGAAAGACGAGTCACTATTGTGCTCCAATTGCCACACACAGTGCAAATAGCACTCGCGTCGGTTCCGAGCAAGTACAGTGTATTGGACTGAAGAGGAGCTACTGTTCTTGTCAGTTTCCTAAGCAGAGTTGAACTAGATATGGCTCGAGTGTAGGAAGCACAGTTCTTTTCTTCTGAGCAAGCTCACTGTTCTGGCCCTATAGGAAACACAGTAGAGTAGAAGAGTGCTCCTTTCTCTAAAGCAGATAGTGTTTCTTGTAAGGCGAGCTAACGTTTGTTTCCCAGTCCTAAATGGAGTGTAATCACATGCAGTTTCTGGTCCTACGAGCAAGAGTTGTTTTCTGGTAAGAAGAGTCACTATTGTGCTCCCATTGGCATACACAGGGCAAATAGCACACGCGTCTGTTCCCCGCATGTACAATGTATTGGACTGAAGAGGATCAACTGTTCTTGTCAGGTTCCTAAGCAGAGTTGAACTAGATATGGCCGTGTGTGTAGGAAGCACAGTTGTTTTGTTCTGAGCAAGCTCACTGTTCTGGCCCTACAGGAAACACAGTAGAGTAGAAGAGTGCTCTTTTCTCAAAAGCAGATTGTGTTTCTTGTAAGGGGAGCTAGCGTTTGTTTCCCATTCCTATATGGAGTTGAATCACATGCAGTTTCTGGTCCTACGAGCAAGAGTTGTTTTTTGGTAAGGAAAGACACTATTGTGCTCCAATTGCCATACACAGTGCAAATAGCACATGCGTCTGTTCCCAGCAAGTACAGTGTATCAGACTGAAGAGGAGCTACTGTTCTTGTCAGTTTCCTAAGCAGAGTTGAACTAGATATGGCCCGTGTGTGTAGGAAGCACAGTTCTTATGTTCCGAGCAAGCTCACTGTTCTGGCCTTATAGTAAACACAGTAGAGTAGAAGAGTGCACTTTTCTTAAAAGCAGAGTGTGTTTCTTGTAAGGCGAGCTCGCGTTTGTTTCCCAGTCCTAAATGGAGTTGAGTCACATGCAGTTTCTGGTCCTACGAGCAAGAGTTGTTTTCTGGTAAGAAGAGTCACTGTTGCGCTCCAAATGTCATATACAGTGCAAATAGCCCTCGCGTCTGTTCCCAGCAAGTACAGTGTATCGGACTGAATAGGAGCTACTGTTCTTGTCAGGTTCCTAAGCAGACTTGATCTAGATATGGCCGTGTGTGTAGGAAGCACAGTTTTTTTGTTCTGAGCAAGCTCACTGTTCGGAACACATAGGAAACACAGTAGAGTAGAAGAGTGCTCTTTTCTCAAAAGCAGAGTGTGTTTTTGGAAGTCGAGCTAGCGTTTGTTTCCCAGTCCTAAATGGAGTTGAGTCACATGCAGTTTTTTGTCCTACGAGCAAGAGTTGTTTTCTGGTAAGACGAGTCACTATTGTGCTCCAATTGCCATACACAGTGCAAATAGCACTCGCGTCTGTTCCGAGCAAGTACAGTGTATTGGACTGAAGAGGATCTACTGTTCTTGTCAGTTTCCTAAGCAGAGTTGAACTAGATATGGCCCGTGTGTGTAGGAAGCACAGTTGTTTTGTTCTGAGCAAGCTCACTGTTTAGACCCCATAGGAAACACAGTAGAGTAGAAGAGTGCTCTTTTCTCAAAAGCAGAGTGTGTTTCTTTTAAGGCGACCTAGCGTTTGTTTCCCAGTCCTAAATGGAGTGTAATCACATGCAGTTTCTGGTCCTACGAGCAAGAGTTGTTTTATGGTAAGAAGATCACTATTGCGCTGCCATTGCCATACACAGGACTAATAGCACTGTTGTCTGTTCCCAGCAGTATAGTGTATTGGACTGGAGAGGATCTACTGTTCTTGTCAGGTTCCTAAGCAGAATTGAACTAGATATGGCCGTGTGTGTAGGAAGCACAGTTCTTTTGTTCTGAGCAAGCTCACTGTTCGGACCCCTTAGGAAGCACAGTAGAGTAGAAGTGTGCTCTTTTCTCAAAAGCAGAGTGTGTTTCTTGTAAGGCGAGCTTGCGTTTGTTTCCAGTCCTAAATGGAGTGGAATCACATGCAGGTTGTGTTCCCATGAGCAAGAGTTGTTTTCTGGTAAGGAAAGTCACTATTGTGCTCCCATTGCCATACACAGTGCAAATAGCCCTCCCATCTGTTTTCAGCAAGTACAGTGTATTGGACTGAAGAGGCGCTACTGTTCTTCTCATTTTCCTAAGCAGAGTTGAACTAGATATGGCCCGTGTGTGTAGGAAGCACAGTTCTTTTTTTCTGAGCAAGCTCACTGTTCTGTCCCTATGGGAAACACAGTAGAGTAGAAGAGTGCTCATTTCTCAAAAGCAGAGTGTGTTTCTTGTAAAGCGAGCTAGAGTTTGTTTCCCAGTCCTAAATGGAGTTGAATCACATGCAGTTTCTGGTCCACGAGCAAGAGTTGTTTTCTGGTAAGAAGAGTCACTATTGCGCTGCCATTGACATACACAGGACAAATAGCACTGGCGTCTGTTCCCAGCAAGTACAGTGTATTGGACTGTAGAGGATCTACTGTTCTTGTCAGGTTCCTAAGCAGACTTGAACTAGATATGGCCGTGTGAGTAGGAAGCACAGTTCTTTTGTTCTCAGCAAGCTCACTGTTCGGACCCTATAGGAAACACAGTAGAGTAGAAGAGTGCTCTTTTATCAAAAGCAGAGTGTGTTTCTTGTAAGGCGAGCTAGCGTTTGTTTCCCAGTCCTAAATGGAGTTGAATCACATGCAGTTTCTGGTCCTATGAGTAAGAGTTGTTTTCTGGTAAGGAAAGTCACTTTTGCGCTCCCATTGCCATACACAGTGCAAATAGCACTCGCGTCTGTTCCCAGCAAGTACAGTGAATCGGACTGAAGAGAAGCTACTTTTCTTGTCAGTTTCCTAAGCAGAGTTGAAGTAGATATGGCCCGTGTGTAGGAAGCACAGTTCTTATGTTCTGAGCAAGCTCACTGTTCTGGCCCTATAGGAAACACAGTAGAGTAGAAGAGTGCTCTTTTCTCTAAAGCAGAGTTTGTTTCTTGTAAGGCGAGCTAGCGTTTGTTTCCTAGTCCTAAATGGAGTTGAATCACATGCAGTTTCTAGTCCTACGAGCAAGAGTTGTTTTATGGTAAGAAGAGTCACTATTGCGCTGCCATTGCCATACACAGGACAAATAACACTGGCGTCTGTTCCCAGCAAGTACAGTGTATTGGACTAAAGAGGATCTACTGTTCTTGTCAGGTTCCTAAGCAGAATTGAACTATATATGGCCGTGTGTGTAGGAAGCACAGTTCTTTTGTTCTGAGCAAGTTCAGTGTTCGGACTCCATAGGAAACACAGTAGAGTAGAAGAGTGCTCTTTTCTCAAAAGCAGAGTGTGTTTCTTGTAAGGCGAGCTAGCGTTTGTTTCCCAGTCCTAAATGGAGTTGAGTCACATGCAGTATTTTGTCCTACGAGCAAGATTTGTTTTCTGGTAAGACGAGTCACTATTGTGCTCCAATTGCCATACACAGTGCAAATAGCACTCGCGTCTCTTCCCCGCATGTACAGTGTATTGGACTGAAGAGGAGCTACTGTTCTTGTCAGTTTCCTAAGCAGAGTTGAACTAGATATGGCTCTTGTGTGTAGGAAGCACAGTTCTTTTGTTCTGAGCAAGCTCACTGTTCGGACCCCATAGGAAACACAGTAGAGTAGAAGAGTGCTCTTTTCTCAAAAGCATAGTGTGTTTCATGTAAGGCGAGCTAGCATTTGTTTCCCAGACCTAAATGGAGTTGAATCACATGGAGTTTCTGGTCCTACGAGCAAGAGTTGTTTTATGGTAAGGAAAGTCACTGTTGTGCTCCCATTGCCCTACACAAGGCAAATAGCACTCGCGTCTTTTCCCAGCAAGTACAGTGTATTGGACTGAATAGGAGCTACTGTTCTTGTCAATTTACTAAGCAGAGTTGAACTAGATATGGTCCGTGTGTGTAGGAAGCACAGTTCTTTTGTTCTGAGCAAGCTCACTGTTTGGACCCCATACGAAACACAGTAGAGTAGAAGAGTGCTCTTTTCTCTAAAGCAGAGTGTGTTTCTTGTAAGGTGAGCTACCGTTTGTTTCCCAGTCCTACATGGAGTGGAATCACATGCAGTTTCTGGTCCTACGAGCAAGAGTTGTTTTCTGGTAAAGAAAGTCACTATTGTGCTCCCATTGCCATACACAGTGCAAATAGCCCTCCCGTCTTTGCCCAGCAAGTACAGTGTATTGGACTGAAGAGGAGCTACTGTTCTTCTCAGTTTTCTAAGAAGAGTTGAACTAGGTATGGCCCGTGTGTGTCGGATGCACAGTTCTTTTTTTCTGAGCAAGCTCACTATTCTGGCACTATAGGAAGAACAGTAGAGTAGAAGAGTGCTCTTTTCTCAAAAGCAGAGTGTGTTTCTTGGAAGTCGAGCTAGTGTTTGTTTTCCAGTCCTAAATGGAGTTGAATCACATGCAGTTTCTGGTCCTACATGCAAGAGTTGTTTTCTGGTAAAACGAGTCACTATTGTGCTCCAATTACCATAAACAGTGCAAATAGCACTCGTGTCTGTTCCCCGCAAGCAAGTGTATTGGACTGATGAGGAGCTACTGTTCTTGTCAGTTTCCTAAGGAGAGTTGAACTAGATATGGCACGTGTGTAGGAAGCATAGTTCTTTTGTTTTGAGCAAGCTCACTGTTCGGACCCTTAGGAAACACAGTAGAGTAGAAGAGTGCTCTTTTCTCAAAAGCAGAGTGTGTTTCATGTAAGGCGAGCTAGCATTTGTTTCCCAGTCCTAAATGGAGTTGAATCACATGCAGTTTCTGGTACTACGAGCAAGAGTTGTTTTCTGGTAAGGAAAGTCACTATTGTGCTCCCATTGCCATACACAGTGCAAATAGCTCTCGCGTCTGTTCCCAGAAAGTACAGTGTATCGGACTGAAGAGGAGCTACTGTTCTTGTCAGTTTCCTAAGCAGAGTTGAACTAGATATGGCCCATGTGTAGGAAGCACAGTTCTTTTGTTCTGAGCAAGCTCACTGTTCGGACCCCATAGGAAACACAGTAGAGTTGAATTTTGCTCTTTTCTCAAAAGCAGAGTGTGTTTATTGTAAGGCGAGCTAGCGTTTGTTTCCCAGTCCTAAATGGAGTTGAATCCCATGCAGTTTCTGGTCTTACAAGCAAGAGTTGTTTTCTGGTAAGGAAAGTAACTATTGAGCTCCCATTGCCATACACAGTGCAAATAGCACTCACGTCTGTTCCCAGCAAATACAGTGCATCGGACTGAAGAGGTGCTACTGTTCTTGTCAGTTTCCTAAGCAGAGTTGAACTGGAGATGGTCGGTGTGTCTAGGAAGCACAGTTCTTTTGTTCTGAGCAAGCTCACTGTTTGGACCCCATAGGAAACTCAGTAGAGTAGAAGAGTGCTCTTTTCTCAAAAGCAGAGTGTGTTTCTTGTAAGGCGAGCTAGCGTTTTTTTCCCAGTCCTAAATGGAGTTGAATCACATGCAGTTTCTGGTCCTACGAGCAAGAGTTGTTTTCTGGTAAGAAGAGTCAATATTGCGCTGCCATTGCCCTACACAGGACAAATAGCACTGGCGTCTATTCCCAGCAAGTACAGTGTATTGGACTGAATAGGAGCTACTGTTCTTGTCAATTTACTAAGCAGAGTTGAACTAGATATGGTCCGTGTGTGTAGGAAGCACAGTTCTTTTGTTCTGAGCAAGCTCACTGTTTGGACCCCATACGAAACACAGTAGAGTAGAAGTGTGCTCTTTTCTCAAAAGCAGAGTGTGTTTCTTGTAAGGCGAGCTTGCGTTTGTTTCCAGTCCTAAATGGAGTGGAATCACATGCAGTTTCTTGTCCTACGAGCAAGAGTTGTTTTCTGGTAAGGAAAGTCACTATTGCGCTCCCATTGCCATACACAGTGCAAATAGCACATGCGTCTGTTCCCAGCAAGTACAGTGATTTGGAATGAAGAGGAGCTACTGTTCTTGTCAGGTTCCTAAGCAGAGTTGAACTCGATATGGCCCGTGTGTGTAGGAAGCACAGTTCTTATGTTCTGAGCAAGCTCACTGTTCTGGCCCTGTAGGAAACACAGTAGAGTAGAAGAGTGCTCTTTTCTCTAATGCAGAGTGTGTTTCTTTTAAGGCGAGCTAGCGTTTGTTTCCCAGTCTTAAATGGAGTTGAGTCACATGCAGTTTTTTGTCCTATGAGCAAGAGTTGTTTTCTGGTAAGACGAGTCACTATTGTGCTCCAATTGCCATACACAGTGCAAATAGCACTCACGTCTGTTCCCCGCAAGTAAACTGTATTGGACTGAAGAGGAGCTACTGTTCTTGTCAGTTTCCTAAGCAGAGTTGAACTATATATGGCCCTTATGTGTAGGAAGCACAGTTCTTTTGTTCTGAGCACGCTCACTGTTCGGACCCCATAGGAAACACAGTAGAGTAGAAGAGTGCTCTTTTCTCAAAAGGAGAATATGTTTCATGTAAGGCGAGCTAGCATTTGTTTCCCAGTCCTAAATGGAGATGAATCACATGCAGTTTCTGGAACTACGAGCAAGACTTGTTTTCTGGTAAGGAATGTCACTATTGTGCTCCCATTGCCATACACAGTGCAAATAGCACTCGCGTCTGTTCCCAGCAAGTACAGTGTATGGGACTGAGGGAGGAGCTACTGTTCTTGTCAGTTTCCTAAGCAGAGTTGAACTAGATATGGCCCGTGTGTGTAGGAAGCAGAGTTTTTTTTTCTGAGCAAGCTCACTGTTCGGACCCTATAGGAAACACAATAGAGTAGAAGAGTGCTCTTTTCTCAAAAGCAGAGTGTGTTTCTTGTAAGGCGAGCTAGCATTTGTTTCCAAGTCCTAAATTGAGTTGAATCACATGCAGTTTCTGGTCCTACGAGCAAGAGTTGTTTTCTGGTAAGGAAAGTCACTATTGCGCTCCCATTGCATACAAAGTGCAAATAGCACTCGCGTCTGTTCCCAGCAAGTGCAGTGTATGGGACTGAAAAGGAGCTACTGTTCTTGTCAGTTTCCTAAGCAGAGTTGAAGTAGATTTGGCCCGTGTGTGTAGGAAGCACAGTTCTTATGTTCTGAGCAAGTCACTGTTCTGGCCCTATAGGAAACACAGTAGAGTAGAAGAGTGCTCTTTTCTCTAATGCAGAGTGTGTTTCTTTTAAGGCGAGCTAGCGTTTGTTTCCCAGTCTTAAATGGAGTTGAGTCACATGCAGTTTTTTGTCCTATGAGCAAGAGTTGTTTTCTGGTAAGACGAGTCACTATTGTGCTCCAATTGCCATACACAGTGCAAATAGCACTCACGTCTGTTCCCAGCAAGTACAGTGTATTGGACTGGATAGGTGCTACTGTTCTTATCAGTTTCCTAAGCAGAGTTGAACTAGATATGGTCCGTGTGTGTAGGAAGCACAGTTCTTTGGTTCTGAGCAAGCTCACTGTTTGGACCCCATAGGAAACACAGTAGAGTAGAAGAGTGCTCTTTTCTCTAAAGCAGAGTGTATTTCTTGTAAGGCGTGCTAGCGTTTGTTTCGCAGTCCTAAATGGATTTGAATCCCATGCAGTTTCTGGTACTACGAGCAAGAGTAGTTTTATGGTAAGAAGAGTCACTATTGCACTGCCATTGCCATACACAGGACAAATAGAAATGGCATCTGTTCGCAGCAAGTACAGTGTATTGGGCTGAAGAGGATCTACTGTTCTTGTCAGGTTCCTAAGCAGACTTGAACTAGATATGGCCGTGTGTGTAGGAAGCACAGTTTTTTTTTCTGAGCAAGCTCACTGTTCCAACCCCATAGGAAACACAGTAGAGTAGAAGAGTGCTTTTTTCTAAAAGCAGAGTGTGTTTCTTTTAAGGCGAGCTAGCGTTTGTTTCCCATTCCTAAATGGAGTGGAATCACATGCAGTTTGTGTTCCTACGAGCAAGAGTTGTTTTCTGGTAAGGAAAGTCACTATTGTGCTCCCATTGCCATACACAGTGCAAATAGCCCTCCCATCTGTTTTCAGCAAGTACAGTGTATTGGACTGAAGAGGCGCTACTGTTCTTCTCAGATTCCTAAGCAGAGTTGAACTAGATATGGCCCGTGAGTGTAGGAAGCACAGTTCTTATGTTCTGAGCAAGCTCACTGTTCTGGCCCTGTAGGAAACACAGTAGAGTAGAAGAGTGCACTTTTCTTAAAAGCAGAGTGTGTTTCTTGTAAGGCGAGCTCGTGTTTGTTTCCCAGTCCTAAATGGAGTTGAGTCACATGCAGTTTTTGGTCCTACGAGCAAGAGTTGTTTTCTGGTAAGAAGAGTCACTGTTGTGCTCCAAATGTCATATACAGTGCAAATAGCACTCGCGTCTGTTCCTAGCAAGTTCAGTGTATCGGACTGAATAGGAGCTACTGTTCTTGTCAGGTTCCTAAGCAGACTTGAAATAGATATGGCCGTGTGTGTAGGAAGCACATTTTTTTGTTCTGAGCAAGCTCACTGTTCGGAACACATAGGAAACAGTAGAGTAGAAGAGTGCTCTTTCCTCAAAAGCAGAGTTTGTTTCTTGGAAGGCGAGCTAGTGTTTGTTTCCCAGTCCTAAATGGAGTTGAGTCACATGCAGTTTTTTGTCCTACGAGCAAGAGTTGTTTTCTGGTAAGACGAGTCACTATTGTGCTCCAATTGCCATACACAGTGCAAATAGCACTCGCGTCGGTTCCGAGCAAGTACAGTGTATTGGACTGAAGAGGAGCTACTGTTCTTGTCAGTTTCCTAAGCAGAGTTGAACTAGATATGGCCCGAGTGTAGGAAGCACAGTTCTTTTCTTCTGAGCAAGCTCACTGTTCTGGCCCTATAGGAAACACAGTAGAGTAGAAGAGTGCTCCTTTCTCTAAAGCAGATAGTGTTTCTTGTAAGGCGAGCTAACGTTTGTTTCCCAGTCCTAAATGGAGTGTAATCACATGCAGTTTCTGGTCCTACGAGCAAGAGTTGTTTTCTGGTAAGAAGAGTCACTATTGTGCTCCCATTGGCATACACAGGGCAAATAGCACACGCGTCTGTTCCCAGCATGTACAATGTATTGGACTGAAGAGGATCTACTGTTCTTGTCAGGTTCCTAAGCATAGTTGAACTAGATATGGCCGTGTGTGTAGGAAGCACAGTTGTTTTGTTCTGAGCAAGCTCACTGTTCTGGCCCTACAGGAAACACAGTAGAGAAGAAGAGTGCTCTTTTCTCAAAAGCAGATTGTGTTTCTTGTAAGGGGAGCTAGCGTTTGTTTCCCATTCCTATATGGAGTTGAATCACATGCAGTTTCTGGTCCTACGAGCAAGAGTTGTTTTTTGGTAAGGAAAGACACTATTGTGCTCCAATTGCCATACACAGTGCAAATAGCACATGCGTCTGTTCCCAGCAAGTACAGTGTATCAGACTGAAGAGGAGCTACTGTTCTTGTCAGTTTCCTAAGCAGAGTTGAACTAGATATGGCCCGTGTGTGTAGGAAGCACAGTTCTTATGTTCCGAGCAAGCTCACTGTTCTGGCCTTATAGTAAACACAGTAGAGTAGAAGAGTGCACTTTTCTTAAAAGCAGAGTGTGTTTCTTGTATGGCGAGCTCGCGTTTGTTTCCCAGTCCTAAATGGAGTTGAGTCACATGCAGTTTCTGGTCCTACGAGCAAGAGTTGTTTTCTGGTAAGAAGAGTCACTGTTGCGCTCCAAATGTCATATACAGTGCAAATAGCCCTCGCGTCTGTTCCCAGCAAGTACAGTGTATTGGACTGAATAGGAGCTACTGTTCTTGTCAGGTTCCTAAGCAGACTTGATCTAGATATGGCCGTGTGTGTAGGAAGCACAGTTTTTTTGTTCTGAGCAAGCTCACTGTTCGGAACACATAGGAAACACAGTAGAGTAGAAGAGTGCTCTTTTCTCAAAAGCAGAGTGTGTTTTTGGAAGTCGAGCTAGCGTTTGTTTCCCAGTCCTAAATGGAGTTGAGTCACATGCAGTTTTTTGTCCTACGAGCAAGAGTTGTTTTCTGGTAAGACGAGTCACTATTGTGCTCCAATTGCCATACACAGTGCAATTAGCACTCGCGTCTGTTCCGAGCAAGTACAGTGTATTGGACTGAAGAGGATCTACTGTTCTTGTCAGTTTCCTAAGCAGAGTTGAACTAGGTATGGCCCGTGTGTGTAGGAAGCACAGTTGTTTTGTTCTGAGCAAGCTCACTGTTTAGACCCCATAGGAAACACAGTAGAGTAGAAGAGTGCTCTTTTCTCAAAAGCAGAGTGTGTTTCTTTTAAGGCGACCTAGCGTTTGTTTCCCAGTCCTAAATGGAGTGTAATCACATGCAGTTTCTGGTCCTACGAGCAAGAGTTGTTTTATGGTAAGAAGAGTCACTATTGCGCTGCCATTGCCATACACAGGACTAATAGCACTGTTGTCTGTTCCCAGCAGTATAGTGTATTGGACTGAAGAGGATCTACTGTTCTTGTCAGGTTCCTAAGCAGAATTGAACTAGATATGGCCGTGTGTGTAGGAAGCACAGTTCTTTTGTTCTGAGCAAGCTCACTGTTCGGACCCCATAGGAAGCACAGTAGAGTAGAAGTGTGCTCTTTTCTCAAAAGCAGAGTGTGTTTCTTGTAAGGCGAGCTTGCGTTTGTTTCCAGTCCTAAATGGAGTGGAATCACATGCAGGTTGTGTTCCCATGAGCAAGAGTTGTTTTCTGGTAAGGAAAGTCACTATTGTGCTCCCATTGCCATACACAGTGCAAATAGCCCTCCCATCTGTTTTCAGCAAGTACAGTGTATTGGACTGAAGAGGCGCTACTGTTCTTCTCAGATTCCTAAGCAGAGTTGAACTAGATATGGCCCGTGTGTGTAGGAAGCACAGTTCTTTTTTTCTGAGCAAGCTCACTGTTCTGTCCCTATGGGAAACACAGTAGAGTAGAAGAGTGCTCATTTCTCAAAAGCAGAGTGTGTTTCTTGTAAAGCGAGCTAGAGTTTGTTTCCCAGTTTTAAATGGAGTTGAATCACATGCAGTTTCTGGTCCACGAGCAAGAGTTGTTTTCTGGTAAGAAGAGTCACTATTGCGCTGCCATTGACATACACAGGACAAATAGCACTGGCGTCTGTTCCCAGCAAGTACAGTGTATTGGACTGTAGAGGATCTACTGTTCTTGTCAGTTTCTTAAGCAGACTTGAACTAGATATGGCCGTGTGAGTAGGAAGCACAGTTCTTTTGCTCTCAGCAAGCTCACTGTTCGGACCCTATAGGAAACACAGTAGAGTAGAAGAGTGCTCTTTTATCAAAAGCAGAGTGTGTGTCTTGTAAGGCGAGCTAGCGTTTGTTTCCCAGTCCTAAATGGAGTTGAATCACATGCAGTTTCTGGTCCTATGAGTAAGAGTTGTTTTCTGGTAAGGAAAGTCACTTTTGCGCTCCCATTGCCATACACAGTGCAAATAGCACTCGCGTCTGTTCCCAGCAAGTACAGTGTATCGGACTGAAGAGAAGCTACTTTTCTTGTCAGTTTCCTAAGCAGAGTTGAAGTAGATATGGGCCGTGTGTAGGAAGCACAGTTCTTATGTTCTGAGCAAGCTCACTGTTCTGGCCCTATAGGAAACACAGTAGAGTAGAAGAGTGCTCTTTTCTCTAAAGCAGAGTTTGTTTCTTGTAAGGCGAGCTAGCGTTTGTTTCCTAGTCCTAAATGGAGTTGAATCACATGCAGTTTCAGGTCCTATGAACAAGAGTTCTTTTCTGGTAAGGAAAGTCACATTGCGCTCCCATTGCCATACACAGTGCAAATAGCCCTCCCACCTTTTCCCAGCAAGTACAGTGTATTGGACTGAAGAGGAGCTACTGTTCTTCTCAGTTTCCTAAGCAGAATTGAACTAAATATGGCCGTGTGTGTAGGAAGCACAGTTCTTTTGTTCTGAGCAAGCTCACTGTTCTGGCCCTATAGGAAACACAGTAGAGTAGAAGAGTGCTCTTTTCTCTAAAGCAGAGTGTGTTTCTTGTAAGGTGAGCTAGCGTTTGTTTTCCAGTCCTAAATGGAGTTGAATCACATGCAGTTTCTAGTCCTACGAGCAAGAGTTGTTTTATGGTAAGAAGAGTCACTTTTGCGCTGCCATTGCCATACACAGGACAAATAACACTGGCGTCTGTTCCCAGCAAGTACAGTGTATTGGACTAAAGAGGATCTACTGTTCTTGTCAGGTTCCTAAGCAGAATTGAACTATATATGGCCGTGTGTGTAGGAAGCACAGTTCTTTTGTTCTGAGCAAGTTCAGTGTTCGGACTCCATAGGAAACACAGTAGAGTAGAAGAGTGCTCTTTTCTCAAAAGCAGAGTGTGTTTCTTGTAAGGCGAGCTAGCGTTTGTTTCCCAGTCCTAAATGGAGTTGAGTCACATGCAGTATTTTGTCCTACGAGCAAGATTTGTTTTCTGGTAAGACGAGTCACTATTGTGCTCCAATTGCCATACACAGTGCAAATAGCACTCGCGTCTCTTCCCCGCATGTACAGTGTATTGGACTGAAGAGGATCTACTGTTCTTGTCAGTTTCCTAAGCAGAGTTGAACTAGATATGGCCCTTGTGTGTAGGAAGCACAGTTCTTTTGTTCTGAGCAAGCTCACTGTTCGGACCCCATAGGAAACACAGTAGAGTAGAAGAGTGCTCTTTTCTCAAAAGCATAGTGTGTTTCATGTAAGGCGAGCTAGCATTTGTTTCCCAGACCTAAATGGAGTTGAATCACATGGAGTTTCTGGTCCTATGAGCAAGAGTTGTTTTATGGTAAGGAAAGTCACTGTTGTGCTCCCATTGCCCTACACAAGGCAAATAGCACTCGCGTCTTTTCCCAGCAAGTACAGTGTATTGGACTGAATAGGAGCTACTGTTCTTGTCAATTTACTAAGCAGAGTTGAACTAGATATGGTCCGTGTGTGTAGGAAGCACAGTTCTTTTGTTCTGAGCAAGCTCACTGTTTGGACCCCATACGAAACACAGTAGAGTAGAAGAGTGCTCTTTTCTCTAAAGCAGAGTGTGTTTCTTGTAAGGTGAGCTACCGTTTGTTTCCCAGTCCTAAATGGAGTGGAATCACATGCAGTTTCTGGTCCTACGAGCAAGAGTTGTTTTCTGGTAAAGAAAGTCACTATTGTGCTCCCATTGCCATACACAGTGCAAATAGCCCTCCCGTCTTTGCCCAGCAAGTACAGTGTATTGGACTGAAGAGGAGCTACTGTTCTTCTCAGTTTTCTAAGAAGAGTTGAACTAGGTATAGCCCGTGTGTGTAGGATGCACAGTTCTTTTTTTCTGAGCAAGCTCACTATTCTGGCACTATAGGAAGAACAGTAGAGTAGAAGAGTGCTCTTTTCTCAAAAGCAGAGTGTGTTTCTTGGAAGTCGAGCTAGTGTTTGTATCCCAGTCATAAATGGAGTTGAGTCACATGCAGTTTTTGGTCCTACAAGCAAGAGTTGTTTTCTGGTAAGACGAGTCACTATTGTGCTCCAATTACCATACACAGTGCAAATAGCACTCGTGTCTGTTCCCCGCAAGCAAGTGTATTGGACTGATGAGGAGCTACTGTTCTTGTCACTTTCCTAAGGAGAGTTGAACTAGATATGGCACGTGTGTAGGAAGCATAGTTCTTTTGTTTTGAGCAAGCTCACTGTTCGGACCCCTTAGGAAACACAGTAGAGTAGAAGAGTGCTCTTTTCTCAAAAGCAGAGTGTGTTTCATGTAAGGCGAGCTAGCATTTGTTTCCCAGTCCTAAATGGAGTTGAATCACATGCAGTTTCTGGTACTCCGAGCAAGAGTTGTTTTCTGGTAAGGAAAGTCACTATTGTGCTCCCATTGCCATACACAGTGCAAATAGCACATGCGTCTGTTCCCAGAAAGTACAGTGTATCGGACTGAAGAGGAGCTACTGTTCTTGTCAGTTTCCTAAGCAGAGTTGAACTAGATATGGCCCATGTGTAGGAAGCACAGTTCTTTTGTTCTGAGCAAGCTCACTGTTCGGACCCCATAGGAAACTCAGTAGAGTAGAAGAGTGCTCTTTTCTCAAAAGCAGAGTGTGTTTCTTGTAAGGCGAGCTAGCGTTTTTTTCCCAGTCCTAAATGGAGTTGAATCACATGCAGTTTCTGGTCCTACGAGCAAGAGTTGTTTTCTGGTAAGAAGAGTCAATATTGCGCTGCCATTGCCCTACACAGGACAAATAGCACTGGCGTCTATTCCCAGCAAGTACAGTGTATTGGACTGAATAGGAGCTACTGTTCTTGTCAATTTACTAAGCAGAGTTGAACTAGATATGGTCCGTGTGTGTAAGAAGCACAGTTCTTTTGTTCTGAGCAAGCTCACTGTTTGGACCCCATACGAAACACAGTTGAGTAGAAGAGTGCTCTTTTCTCTAAAGCAGAGTGTGTTTCTTGTAAGGTGAGCTACCGTTTGTTTCCCAGTCCTAAATGGAGTGGAATCACATGCAGTTTCTGGTCCTACGAGCAAGAGTTGTTTTCTGGTAAAGAAAGTCACTATTGTGCTCCCATTGCCATACACAGTGCAAATAGCCCTCCCGTCTTTGTCCAGCAAGTACAGTGTATTGGACTGAAGAGGAGCTACTGTTCATCTCAGTTTTCTAAGAAGAGTTGAACTAGGTATGGCCCGTGTGTGTAGGATGCACAGTTCTTTTTTTCTGAGCAAGCTCACTGTTCTGGCACTATAGGAAGAACAGTAGAGTAGAAGAGTGCTCTTTTCTCAAAAGCAGAGTGTGTTTCTTGGAAGTCGAGCTAGTGTTTGTTTCCCAGTCCTAAATGGAGTTGAGTCACATGCAGTTTTTGGTCCTACAAGCAAGAGTTGTTTTCTGGTAAGATGAGTCACTATTGTGCTCCAATTACCATACACAGTGCAAATAGCACTCGTGTCTGTTCCCCGCAAGCAAGTGTATTGGACTGATGAGGAGCTACTGTTCTTGTCACTTTCCTAAGGAGAGTTGAACTAGATATGGCACGTGTGTAGGAAGCATAGTTCTTTTGTTTTGAGCAAGCTCACTGTTCGGACCCCTTAAGAAACACAGTAGAGTAGAAGAGTGCTCTTTTCTCAAAAGCAGAGTGTGTTTCATGTAAGGCGAGCTAGCATTTGTTTCCCAGTCCTAAATGGAGTTGAATCACATGCAGTTTCTGGTACTACGAGCAAGAGTTGTTTTCTGGTAAGGAAAGTCACTATTGTGCTCCCATTGCCATACACAGTGCAAATAGCACTCGCGTCTGTTCCCAGAAAGTACAGTGTATCGGACTGAAGAGGAGCTACTGTTCTTCTCAGTTTCCTAAGCAGAGTTGAACTAGATATGGCCCATGTGTAGGAAGCACAGTTCTTTTGTTCTGAGCAAGCTCACTGTTCGGACCCCATAGGAAACTCAGTAGAGTAGAAGAGTGCTCTTTTCTCAAAAGCAGAGTGTGTTTCTTGTAAGGCGAGCTAGCGTTTTTTTCCCAGTCCTAAATGGAGTTGAATCACATGCAGTTTCTGGTCCTACGAGCAAGAGTTGTTTTCTGGTAAGAAGAGTCAATATTGCGCTGCCATTGCCCTACACAGGACAAATAGCACTGGCGTCTATTCCCAGCAAGTACAGTGTATTGGACTGAATAGGAGCTACTGTTCTTGTCAATTTACTAAGCAGAGTTGAACTAGATATGGTCCGTGTGTGTAAGAAGCACAGTTCTTTTGTTCTGAGCAAGCTCACTGTTTGGACCCCATACGAAACACAGTTGAGTAGAAGAGTGCTCTTTTCTCTAAAGCAGAGTGTGTTTCTTGTAAGGTGAGCTACCGTTTGTTTCCCAGTCCTAAATGGAGTGGAATCACATGCAGTTTCTGGTCCTACGAGCAAGAGTTTTTTTCTGGTAAAGAAAGTCACTATTGTGCTCCCATTGCCATACACAGTGCAAATAGCCCTCCCGTCTTTGTTCAGCAAGTACAGTGTATTGGACTGAAGAGGAGCTACTGTTCATCTCAGTTTTCTAAGAAGAGTTGAACTAGGTATGGCCCGTGTGTGTAGGATGCACAGTTCTTTTTTTCTGAGCAAGCTCACTGTTCTGGCACTATAGGAAGAACAGTAGAGTAGAAGAGTGCTCTTTTCTCAAAAGCAGAGTGTGTTTCTTGGAAGTCGAGCTAGTGTTTGTTTCCCAGTCCTAAATGGAGTTGAGTCACATGCAGTTTTTGGTCCTACAAGCAAGAGTTGTTTTCTGGTAAGATGAGTCACTATTGTGCTCCAATTACCATACACAGTGCAAATAGCACTCGTGTCTGTTCCCCGCAAGCAAGTGTATTGGACTGATGAGGAGCTACTGTTCTTGTCACTTTCCTAAGGAGAGTTGAACTAGATATGGCACGTGTGTAGGAAGCATAGTTCTTTTGTTTTGAGCAAGCTCACTGTTCGGACCCCTTAAGAAACACAGTAGAGTAGAAGAGTGCTCTTTTCTCAAAAGCAGAGTGTGTTTCATGTAAGGCGAGCTAGCATTTGTTTCCCAGTCCTAAATGGAGTTGAATCACATGCAGTTTCTGGTACTACGAGCAAGAGTTGTTTTCTGGTAAGGAAAGTCACTATTGTGCTCCCATTGCCATACACAGTGCAAATAGCACTCGCGTCTGTTCCCAGAAAGTACAGTGTATCGGACTGAAGAGGAGCTACTGTTCTTCTCAGTTTCCTAAGCAGAGTTGAACTAGATATGGCCCATGTGTAGGAAGCACAGTTCTTTTGTTCTGAGCAAGCTCACTGTTCGGACCCCATAGGAAACTCAGTAGAGTAGAAGAGTGCTCTTTTCTCAAAAGCAGAGTGTGTTTCTTGTAAGGCGAGCTAGCGTTTTTTTCCCAGTCCTAAATGGAGTTGAATCACATGCAGTTTCTGGTCCTACGAGCAAGAGTTGTTTTCTGGTAAGAAGAGTCAATATTGCGCTGCCATTGCCCTACACAGGACAAATAGCACTGGCGTCTATTCCCAGCAAGTACAGTGTATTGGACTGAATAGGAGCTACTGTTCTTGTCAATTTACTAAGCAGAGTTGAACTAGATATGGTCCGTGTGTGTAAGAAGCACAGTTCTTTTGTTCTGAGCAAGCTCACTGTTTGGACCCCATACGAAACACAGTTGAGTAGAAGAGTGCTCTTTTCTCTAAAGCAGAGTGTGTTTCTTGTAAGGTGAGCTACCGTTTGTTTCCCAGTCCTAAATGGAGTGGAATCACATGCAGTTTCTGGTCCTACGAGCAAGAGTTTTTTTCTGGTAAAGAAAGTCACTATTGTGCTCCCATTGCCATACACAGTGCAAATAGCCCTCCCGTCTTTGTTCAGCAAGTACAGTGTATTGGACTGAAGAGGAGCTACTGTTCATCTCAGTTTTCTAAGAAGAGTTGAACTAGGTATGGCCCGTGTGTGTAGGATGCACAGTTCTTTTTTTCTGAGCAAGCTCACTGTTCTGGCACTATAGGAAGAACAGTAGAGTAGAAGAGTGCTCTTTTCTCAAAAGCAGAGTGTGTTTCTTGGAAGTCGAGCTAGTGTTTGTTTCCCAGTCCTAAATGGAGTTGAGTCACATGCAGTTTTTGGTCCTACAAGCAAGAGTTGTTTTCTGGTAAGATGAGTCACTATTGTGCTCCAATTACCATACACAGTGCAAATAGCACTCGTGTCTGTTCCCCGCAAGCAAGTGTATTGGACTGATGAGGAGCTACTGTTCTTGTCACTTTCCTAAGGAGAGTTGAACTAGATATGGCACGTGTGTAGGAAGCATAGTTCTTTTGTTTTGAGCAAGCTCACTGTTCGGACCCCTTAAGAAACACAGTAGAGTAGAAGAGTGCTCTTTTCTCAAAAGCAGAGTGTGTTTCATGTAAGGCGAGCTAGCATTTGTTTCCCAGTCCTAAATGGAGTTGAATCACATGCAGTTTCTGGTACTACGAGCAAGAGTTGTTTTCTGGTAAGGAAAGTCACTATTGTGCTCCCATTGCCATACACAGTGCAAATAGCACTCGCGTCTGTTCCCAGAAAGTACAGTGTATCGGACTGAAGAGGAGCTACTGTTCTTGTCAGTTTCCTAAGCAGAGTTGAACTAGATATGGCCCATGTGTAGGAAGCACAGTTCTTTTGTTCTGAGCAAGCTCACTGTTCGGACCCCATAGGAAACACAGTAGAGTTGAATTTTGCTCTTTTCTCAAAAGCAGAGTGTGTTTATTGTAAGGCGAGCTAGCGTTTGTTTCCCAGTCCTAAATGGAGTTGAATCCCATGCAGTTTCTGGTCTTACAAGCAAGAGTTGTTTTCTGGTAAGCAAAGTAACTTTTGAGCTCCCATTGCCATACACAGTGCAAATAGCACTCACGTCTGTTCCCAGCAAATACAGTGCATCGGACTGAAGAGGAGCTACTGTTCTTGTCAGTTTCCTAAGCAGAGCTGAACTAGATATGGTCCGTGTGTGTAGGAAGCACAGTTCTTTTGTTCTGAGCAAGCTCACTCTTTGGACCCAATAGGAAACACAGTAGAGTAGAAGAGTGCTCTTTTCTCAAAAGCAGAGTGTGATTCTTGTAAGGCGAGCTAGCGTTTGTTTCCCAGTCCTAAATGGAGTTGAATCACATGCAGTTTCTGGTCCTACGAGCAAGAGTTGTTTTATGGTAAGAAGAGTCACTATTGCGCTGCCATTGCCATACACAGGACAGATAGCACTGTTGTCTGTTCTCAGCAGTACAGTGTATTGGAATGAAGAGGATCTACTGTTCTTGTCAGGTTCCTAAGCAGAATTGAACTAGGTGTGACGGTGTGTGTAGGAATAACGTTTTTTTTTGTTCTGAGCAAGCTCACTGTTCGGACCTCATAGGAAACACAGTAGAGTAGAAGAGTGCTCTTTTCTCAAAAGCAGAGTGTGTTACTTGTAAGGAGAGCTAGCGTTTGTTTCCCAGTCCTAAATGGAGTTGAATCCCATGCAGTTTCTGGTCCTATGAGCAAGAGTTGTTTTCTGGTAAGAATAGTCAATATTGTGCTGCCATTGCCATACACAGGACAAATAGCACTGGAGTCTGTTCTCAGCAAGTACAGTGTATTGGACTGAACAGGATCTACTGTTCTTGTCAGGTTCCTAAGCAGAATTGAACTAGATATGGCCGTGTGTGTAGGAAGCACAGTTCTTTTGGTTTGAGCAAGTTCACTGTTCGAACCTCTTAGGAAACACAATAGAGTAGAAGAGTGCTCTTTTCTCTAAAGCAGAGTGTGTTTCTTGTAAGGCGAGCTAGCGTTTGTTTCCTAGCCCTAATTGGAGTTCAATCACAAGCAGTTTCCGGTCCTATGAGCAAGAGTTCTTTTCTGGTAAGGAAAGTTACTATTGTGCTCCCATTGCCATACACAGTGCAAATAGCACTCGCGTCTGTTCCCAGCATGCACAGTGTATTGGACTGAAGAGGATCTACTGTTCTTGTCAGGTTCCTAAGTAGAGTTGAACTAGATATGGCCGTGTGTGTAGGAAGCACAGTTCTTTTGTTCTGAGCAAGCTCACTGTTCTGGCCCTATAGGAAACATAGTATAGTAGAAGAGTGCTCTTTTCTCAAAAGCAGAGTGTGTTTCTTGTAAGGCGAGCTAGTGTTTGTTTCCCAGTCCAATATGGAGTTGAATCACATGGAGTTTCTCGTCCTACAACCAAGAGTTGTTTTCTGGTAAGAAGAGTCACTATTGCGCTGCCATTGCCATACACAGGACAAATAGCACTGGCGTCTTTTCCCAGCAAGTACAGTGTATTGGACGGAAGAGGATCTACTGTTCTTGTCAGGTTCCTAAGCAGATTTGAACTAGATATGGCCGTGTGTGTAGGAAGCACAGTTTTTTTGTTCTGAGCAAGCTCACTGTTTGGACGCCATAGGAAACACAATAGAGTAGAAGAGTGCTCTTTTCCCTAAAGCAGAGTGTGTTTCTTGTAAGGCGAGCTTGCGTTTGTTTCCCAGTACTAAATGGAGTTGAGTCACAGGCAGTTTTTGGTCCTACGAGCAAGAGTTGTTTTCTGGTAAGACGAGTCCCTATTGCGCTCCAAATGCCATACACAGTGCAAATAGCTCTCGCATCTGTTCCCAGCAAGTATAGTGTATTGGACTGAATAGGAGCTACTGTTCTTGTCAGTTTCCTAAGCAGAGTTGAGCTAGATATTTGCCGTGTAGGAAGCACAGTTCTTTTGTTCTGAGCAAGCTCACTGTTTGGATCCCATAGGAAACACAGTAGAGTAGCAGAGTGCTCTTTTCTCTAAAGCAGAGTGTGTTTCTTGTAAGGCGAGCTAGCGTTTGTTTCCCAGTCCTAAATGGAGTTCAATCACATCAGTTTCCGGTCCTATGAGCAAGACTTGTTTTCTGGTAAGGAAAGTTACTATTGTGCTCCCATTGCCATACACAGTGCAAATAGCACTCGTGTCTGTTCCCAGCAAGTGCAGTGTATTGGACTGAATAGGAGCTACTGTTCTTGTCAGTTTCCTAAGCAGAGTTGAACTAGATATGGTCGGTGTGTGTAGGAATCACAGTTCTTTTGTTCTGAGCAAGCTCACTGTTTGGACCCCATAGGAAACACAGTAGAGTAGAAGAGTGCTCTTTTCTCAAAAGCAGAGTGCGTTACTTGTAAGGAGAGCTAGCGTTTGTTTCCCAGTCCTAAATGGAGTTGAATCCCATGCAGTTTCTGGTCCTATGAGCAAGAGTTGTTTTCTGGTAAGAATAGTCAATATTGTGCTGACATTGCCATACACAGGACAAATAGCACTGGAGTCTGTTCTCAGAAAGTACAGTGTATTGGACTGAACAGGATCTACTGTTCTTTTCAGGTTCCTAAGCAGACTTGAACTAGATATGGCCGTGTGTGTAGGAAGCACAGTTCTTTTGATTTGAGCAAGTTCACTGTTCGGACCTCTTAGGAAACACAATAGAGTAGAAGAGTGCTTTTTTCTCTAAATCAGAGTGTGTTTCTTGTAAGGCGAGCTAGTGTTTGTTTCCCAGTCCTAAATGGAGTTGCCTCACATGCAGTTTCTGGTCCTACGATCAAGAGTTGTTTTCTGTTAAGAAGAGTCACAATTGTGCTCCCATTGTCATACACAGGGCAAATATCACTCGCGTCTGTTCCCAGTATGCACAGTGTATTGGACTGAAGAGGATCTAATGTTCTTGTCAGGTTCATAAGCAGAGTTGAACAAGATATGGCCGTGTGTGTAGGAAGCACAGTTCTTTTGTTCTGAGCAAGCTCACTGTTCTGGCCCTGTAGGAAACACAGTAGAGTAGAAGAGTGCTCTTTTCTCAAAAGCACACTGTGTTTCTTGTAAGGCGAGCTAGCGTTTGTTTCCCAGTCCTAAATGGAGTGGAATCACATGCAGTTTCTGGTCCTATGAGCAAGAGTTGTTTTCTGGTAAGGAAAGTCACTATTGCGCTCCCATTGCCATACACAGTGCAAATAGCACATGCGTCTGTTCCCAGCAAGTACAGTGTATCAGACTGAAGAGGAGCTACTGTTCTTGTCAGTTTCCTAAGCAGAGTTGAACTAGATATGGCCCGTGTGTGTAGGAAGCACAGATCTTATGTTCTGAGCAAGCTCACTGTTCTGGCCCTATAGGAAACACAGTAGAGTAGAAGAGTGCACTTTTCTTAAAAGCAGAGTGTGTTTCTTGTAAGGCGAGCTCGTGTTTGTTTCCCAGTCCTAAATGGAGTTGAGTCACATGCAGTTTTTGGTCCTACGAGCAAGATTTGTTTTCTGGTAAGAAGAGTCACTGTTGTGCTCCAAATGTCATATACAGTGCAAATAGCACTCGCGTCTGTTCCCAGCAAGTACAGTGTATCGGACTGAATAGGAGCTACTGTTTTTGTCAGGTTCCTAAGCAGACTTGAAATAGATATGGCCGTGTGTGTAGGAAGCACAGTTTTTTTGTTCTGAGCAAGCTCACTGTTCGGAACACATAGGAAACACAGTAGAGTAGAAGAGTGCTCTTTTCTCAAAAGCAGAGTGTGTTTATGGAAGGCGAGGTAGCGTTTGTTTCCCAGTCCTAAATGGAGTTGAGTCACAAGCAGTTTTTTGTCCTACAAGCAAGAGTTGTTTTCTGGTAAGACGAGTCACTATTGTGCTCCAATTGCCATACACAGTGCAAATAGCACTCGCGTCTGTTCCGAGCAAGTACAGTGTATTGGACTGAAGAGGAGCTGCTGTTCTTGTCAGTTTCCTAAGCAGAGTTGAACTAGATATGGCTCGTGTATGTAGGAAGCACAGTGCTTTTTTTCTGAGCAAGCTCACTGTTTGGACCCCTTAGGAAACACAGTAGAGTAGAAGAGTGCTCTTTCCTCAAAAGCAGAGTGTGTTTCTTGGAAGGCGAGCTAGTGTTTGTTTCCCAGTCCTAAATGGAGTTGAGTCACATGCAGTTTTTTGTCCTACGAGCAAGAGTTGTTTTCTGGTAAGACGAGTCACTATTGTGCTCCAATTGCCATACACAGTGCAAATAGCACTCGCGTCTGTTCCGAGCAAGTACAATGTATTGGACTGAAGAGGATCTACTGTTCTTGTCAGGTTCCTAAGCAGAGTTGAACTAAATATGGCCGTGTGTGTAGGAAGCACAGTTGTTTTGTTCTGAGCAAGCTCACTGTTCTGGCCCTACAGGAAACACAGTAGAGTAGAAGAGTGCTCTTTTCTCAAAAGCAGATTGTGTTTCTTGTAAGGGGAGCTAGCGTTTGTTTCCCATTCCTATATGGAGTTGAATCACATGCAGTTTCTGGTCCTACGAGCAAGAGTTGTTTTTTGGTAAGGAAAGACACTATTGTGCTCCAATTGCCATACACAGTGCAAATAGCACATGCGTCTGTTCCCAGCAAGTACAGTGTATCAGACTGAAGAGGAGCTACTGTTCTTGTCAGTTTCCTAAGCAGAGTTGAACTAGATATGGCCCGTGTGTGTAGGAAGCACAGTTCTTATGTTCTGAGCAAGCTCACTGTTCTGTCCTTATAGGAAACACAGTAGAGTAGAAGAGTGCACTTTTCTTAAAAGCAGAGTGTGTTTCTTGTAAGGCGAGCTCGCGTTTGTTTCCCAGTCCTAAATGGAATTGAGTCACATGCAGTTTCTGGTCCTATGAGCAAGAGTTGTTTTCTGGTAAGAAGAGTCACTGTTGCGCTCCAAATGTCGTATACAGTGCAAATAGCACTCGCGTCTTTCCCAGCAAGTACAGTTTATCGGACTGAATAGGAGCTACTGTTCTTGTCAGTTTCCTAAGCAGACTTGATCTAGATATGGCCGTGTGTGTAGGAAGCACAGTTTTTTTGTTCTGAGCAAGCTCACTGTTCGGAACACATAGGAAACACAGTAGAGTAGAAGAGTGCTCTTTTCTCAAAAGCAGAGTGTGTTTTTGGAAGTCGAGCTAGCGTTTGTTTCCCAGTCCTAAATGGAGTTGAGTCACATGCAGTTTTTTGTCCTACGAGCAAGAGTTGTTTTCTGGTAAGACGAGTTACTATTGTGCTCCAATTGCCATACACAGTGCAAATAGCACTCGCGTCTGTTCCGAGCAAGTACAGTGTATTGGACTGAAGAGGATCTACTGTTCTTGTCAGGTTCCTAAGCAGAGTTGAACTAGATATGGTCCGTGTGTGTAGGAAGCACAGTTGTTTTGTTCTGAGCAAGCTCACTGTTTAGACCCCATAGGAAACACAGTAGAGTAGAAGAGTGCTCTTTTCTCAAAAGCAGAGTGTGTTTATTTTAAGGCGACCTAGCGTTTGTTTCCCAGTCCTAAATGGAGTGTAATCACATGCAGTTTCTGGTCCTACGAGCAAGAGTTGTTTTATGGTAAGAAGAGTCACTATTGCGCTGCCATTGCCATACACAGGACTAATAGCACTGTTGTCTGTTCCCAGCAGTATAGTGTATTGGACTGAAGAGGATCTACTGTTCTTGTCAGGTTCCTAAGCAGAGTTGAACTAGATATGGTCCGTGTGTGTAAGAAGCACAGTTCTTTTGTTCTGAGCAAGCTCACTGTTTGGACCCCATACGAAACACAGTTGAGTAGAAGAGTGCTCTTTTCTCTAAAGCAGAGTGTGTTTCTTGTAAGGTGAGCTACCGTTTGTTTCCCAGTCCTAAATGGAGTGGAATCACATGCAGTTTCTGGTCCTACGAGCAAGAGTTTTTTTCTGGTAAAGAAAGTCACTATTGTGCTCCCATTGCCATACACAGTGCAAATAGCCCTCCCGTCTTTGTCCAGCAAGTACAGTGTATTGGACTGAAGAGGAGCTACTGTTCATCTCAGTTTTCTAAGAAGAGTTGAACTAGGTATGGCCCGTGTGTGTAGGATGCACAGTTCTTTTTTTCTGAGCAAGCTCACTGTTCTGGCACTATAGGAAGAACAGTAGAGTAGAAGAGTGCTCTTTTCTCAAAAGCAGAGTGTGTTTCTTGGAAGTCGAGCTAGTGTTTGTTTCCCAGTCCTAAATGGAGTTGAGTCACATGCAGTTTTTGGTCCTACAAGCAAGAGTTGTTTTCTGGTAAGATGAGTCACTATTGTGCTCCAATTACCATACACAGTGCAAATAGCACTCGTGTCTGTTCCCCGCAAGCAAGTGTATTGGACTGATGAGGAGCTACTGTTCTTGTCACTTTCCTAAGGAGAGTTGAACTAGATATGGCACGTGTGTAGGAAGCATAGTTCTTTTGTTTTGAGCAAGCTCACTGTTCGGACCCCTTAAGAAACACAGTAGAGTAGAAGAGTGCTCTTTTCTCAAAAGCAGAGTGTGTTTCATGTAAGGCGAGCTAGCATTTGTTTCCCAGTCCTAAATGGAGTTGAATCACATGCAGTTTCTGGTACTACGAGCAAGAGTTGTTTTCTGGTAAGGAAAGTCACTATTGTGCTCCCATTGCCATACACAGTGCAAATAGCACTCGCGTCTGTTCCCAGAAAGTACAGTGTATCGGACTGAAGAGGAGCTACTGTTCTTGTCAGTTTCCTAAGCAGAGTTGAACTAGATATGGCCCATGTGTAGGAAGCACAGTTCTTTTGTTCTGAGCAAGCTCACTGTTCGGACCCCATAGGAAACACAGTAGAGTTGAATTTTGCTCTTTTCTCAAAAGCAGAGTGTGTTTATTGTAAGGCGAGCTAGCGTTTGTTTCCCAGTCCTAAATGGAGTTGAATCCCATGCAGTTTCTGGTCTTACAAGCAAGAGTTGTTTTCTGGTAAGCAAAGTAACTTTTGAGCTCCCATTGCCATACACAGTGCAAATAGCACTCACGTCTGTTCCCAGCAAATACAGTGCATCGGACTGAAGAGGAGCTACTGTTCTTGTCAGTTTCCTAAGCAGAGCTGAACTAGATATGGTCCGTGTGTGTAGGAAGCACAGTTCTTTTGTTCTGAGCAAGCTCACTCTTTGGACCCAATAGGAAACACAGTAGAGTAGAAGAGTGCTCTTTTCTCAAAAGCAGAGTGTGATTCTTGTAAGGCGAGCTAGCGTTTGTTTCCCAGTCCTAAATGGAGTTGAATCACATGCAGTTTCTGGTCCTACGAGCAAGAGTTGTTTTATGGTAAGAAGAGTCACTATTGCGCTGCCATTGCCATACACAGGACAGATAGCACTGTTGTCTGTTCTCAGCAGTACAGTGTATTGGAATGAAGAGGATCTACTGTTCTTGTCAGGTTCCTAAGCAGAATTGAACTAGGTGTGACGGTGTGTGTAGGAATAACGTTTTTTTTTGTTCTGAGCAAGCTCACTGTTCGGACCTCATAGGAAACACAGTAGAGTAGAAGAGTGCTCTTTTCTCAAAAGCAGAGTGTGTTACTTGTAAGGAGAGCTAGCGTTTGTTTCCCAGTCCTAAATGGAGTTGAATCCCATGCAGTTTCTGGTCCTATGAGCAAGAGTTGTTTTCTGGTAAGAATAGTCAATATTGTGCTGCCATTGCCATACACAGGACAAATAGCACTGGAGTCTGTTCTCAGCAAGTACAGTGTATTGGACTGAACAGGATCTACTGTTCTTGTCAGGTTCCTAAGCAGAATTGAACTAGATATGGCCGTGTGTGTAGGAAGCACAGTTCTTTTGGTTTGAGCAAGTTCACTGTTCGAACCTCTTAGGAAACACAATAGAGTAGAAGAGTGCTCTTTTCTCTAAAGCAGAGTGTGTTTCTTGTAAGGCGAGCTAGCGTTTGTTTCCTAGCCCTAATTGGAGTTCAATCACAAGCAGTTTCCGGTCCTATGAGCAAGAGTTCTTTTCTGGTAAGGAAAGTTACTATTGTGCTCCCATTGCCATACACAGTGCAAATAGCACTCGCGTCTGTTCCCAGCATGCACAGTGTATTGGACTGAAGAGGATCTACTGTTCTTGTCAGGTTCCTAAGTAGAGTTGAACTAGATATGGCCGTGTGTGTAGGAAGCACAGTTCTTTTGTTCTGAGCAAGCTCACTGTTCTGGCCCTATAGGAAACATAGTATAGTAGAAGAGTGCTCTTTTCTCAAAAGCAGAGTGTGTTTCTTGTAAGGCGAGCTAGTGTTTGTTTCCCAGTCCAATATGGAGTTGAATCACATGGAGTTTCTCGTCCTACAACCAAGAGTTGTTTTCTGGTAAGAAGAGTCACTATTGCGCTGCCATTGCCATACACAGGACAAATAGCACTGGCGTCTTTTCCCAGCAAGTACAGTGTATTGGACGGAAGAGGATCTACTGTTCTTGTCAGGTTCCTAAGCAGATTTGAACTAGATATGGCCGTGTGTGTAGGAAGCACAGTTTTTTTGTTCTGAGCAAGCTCACTGTTTGGACGCCATAGGAAACACAATAGAGTAGAAGAGTGCTCTTTTCCCTAAAGCAGAGTGTGTTTCTTGTAAGGCGAGCTTGCGTTTGTTTCCCAGTACTAAATGGAGTTGAGTCACAGGCAGTTTTTGGTCCTACGAGCAAGAGTTGTTTTCTGGTAAGACGAGTCCCTATTGCGCTCCAAATGCCATACACAGTGCAAATAGCTCTCGCATCTGTTCCCAGCAAGTATAGTGTATTGGACTGAATAGGAGCTACTGTTCTTGTCAGTTTCCTAAGCAGAGTTGAGCTAGATATTTGCCGTGTAGGAAGCACAGTTCTTTTGTTCTGAGCAAGCTCACTGTTTGGATCCCATAGGAAACACAGTAGAGTAGCAGAGTGCTCTTTTCTCTAAAGCAGAGTGTGTTTCTTGTAAGGCGAGCTAGCGTTTGTTTCCCAGTCCTAAATGGAGTTCAATCACATCAGTTTCCGGTCTTATGAGCAAGACTTGTTTTCTGGTAAGGAAAGTTACTATTGTGCTCCCATTGCCATACACAGTGCAAATAGCACTCGTGTCTGTTCCCAGCAAGTGCAGTGTATTGGACTGAATAGGAGCTACTGTTCTTGTCAGTTTCCTAAGCAGAGTTGAACTAGATATGGTCGGTGTGTGTAGGAATCACAGTTCTTTTGTTCTGAGCAAGCTCACTGTTTGGACCCCATAGGAAACACAGTAGAGTAGAAGAGTGCTCTTTTCTCAAAAGCAGAGTGCGTTACTTGTAAGGAGAGCTAGCGTTTGTTTCCCAGTCCTAAATGGAGTTGAATCCCATGCAGTTTCTGGTCCTATGAGCAAGAGTTGTTTTCTGGTAAGAATAGTCAATATTGTGCTGACATTGCCATACACAGGACAAATAGCACTGGAGTCTGTTCTCAGAAAGTACAGTGTATTGGACTGAACAGGATCTACTGTTCTTTTCAGGTTCCTAAGCAGATTTGAACTAGATATGGCCGTGTGTGTAGGAAGCACAGTTCTTTTGATTTGAGCAAGTTCACTGTTCGGACCTCTTAGGAAACACAATAGAGTAGAAGAGTGCTTTTTTCTCTAAATCAGAGTGTGTTTCTTGTAAGGCGAGCTAGTGTTTGTTTCCCAGTCCTAAATGGAGTTGCCTCACATGCAGTTTCTGGTCCTACGATCAAGAGTTGTTTTCTGTTAAGAAGAGTCACAATTGTGCTCCCATTGTCATACACAGGGCAAATATCACTCGCGTCTGTTCCCAGTATGCACAGTGTATTGGACTGAAGAGGATCTAATGTTCTTGTCAGGTTCATAAGCAGAGTTGAACTAGATATGGCCGTGTGTGTAGGAAGCACAGTTCTTTTGTTCTGAGCAAGCTCACTGTTCTGGCCCTGTAGGAAACACAGTAGAGTAGAAGAGTGCTCTTTTCTCAAAAGCACACTGTGTTTCTTGTAAGGCGAGCTAGCGTTTGTTTCCCAGTCCTAAATGGAGTGGAATCACATGCAGTTTCTGGTCCTATGAGCAAGAGTTGTTTTCTGGTAAGGAAAGTCACTATTGCGCTCCCATTGCCATACACAGTGCAAATAGCACATGCGTCTGTTCCCAGCAAGTACAGTGTATCAGACTGAAGAGGAGCTACTGTTCTTGTCAGTTTCCTAAGCAGAGTTGAACTAGATATGGCCCGTGTGTGTAGGAAGCACAGATCTTATGTTCTGAGCAAGCTCACTGTTCTGGCCCTATAGGAAACACAGTAGAGTAGAAGAGTGCACTTTTCTTAAAAGCAGAGTGTGTTTCTTGTAAGGCGAGCTCGTGTTTGTTTCCCAGTCCTAAATGGAGTTGAGTCACATGCAGTTTTTGGTCCTACGAGCAAGATTTGTTTTCTGGTAAGAAGAGTCACTGTTGTGCTCCAAATGTCATATACAGTGCAAATAGCACTCGCGTCTGTTCCCAGCAAGTACAGTGTATCGGACTGAATAGGAGCTACTGTTTTTGTCAGGTTCCTAAGCAGACTTGAAATAGATATGGCCGTGTGTGTAGGAAGCACAGTTTTTTTGTTCTGAGCAAGCTCACTGTTCGGAACACATAGGAAACACAGTAGAGTAGAAGAGTGCTCTTTTCTCAAAAGCAGAGTGTGTTTATGGAAGGCGAGGTAGCGTTTGTTTCCCAGTCCTAAATGGAGTTGAGTCACAAGCAGTTTTTTGTCCTACAAGCAAGAGTTGTTTTCTGGTAAGACGAGTCACTATTGTGCTCCAATTGCCATACACAGTGCAAATAGCACTCGCGTCTGTTCCGAGCAAGTACAGTGTATTGGACTGAAGAGGAGCTGCTGTTCTTGTCAGTTTCCTAAGCAGAGTTGAACTAGATATGGCTCGTGTATGTAGGAAGCACAGTGCTTTTTTTCTGAGCAAGCTCACTGTTTGGACCCCTTAGGAAACACAGTAGAGTAGAAGAGTGCTCTTTCCTCAAAAGCAGAGTGTGTTTCTTGGAAGGCGAGCTAGTGTTTGTTTCCCAGTCCTAAATGGAGTTGAGTCACATGCAGTTTTTTGTCCTACGAGCAAGAGTTGTTTTCTGGTAAGACGAGTCACTATTGTGCTCCAATTGCCATACACAGTGCAAATAGCACTCGCGTCTGTTCCGAGCAAGTACAATGTATTGGACTGAAGAGGATCTACTGTTCTTGTCAGGTTCCTAAGCAGAGTTGAACTAGATATGGCCGTGTGTGTAGGAAGCACAGTTGTTTTGTTCTGAGCAAGCTCACTGTTCTGGCCCTACAGGAAACACAGTAGAGTAGAAGAGTGCTCTTTTCTCAAAAGCAGATTGTGTTTCTTGTAAGGGGAGCTAGCGTTTGTTTCCCATTCCTATATGGAGTTGAATCACATGCAGTTTCTGGTCCTACGAGCAAGAGTTGTTTTTTGGTAAGGAAAGACACTATTGTGCTCCAATTGCCATACACAGTGCAAATAGCACATGCGTCTGTTCCCAGCAAGTACAGTGTATCAGACTGAAGAGGAGCTACTGTTCTTGTCAGTTTCCTAAGCAGAGTTGAACTAGATATGGCCCGTGTGTGTAGGAAGCACAGTTCTTATGTTCTGAGCAAGCTCACTGTTCTGTCCTTATAGGAAACACAGTAGAGTAGAAGAGTGCACTTTTCTTAAAAGCAGAGTGTGTTTCTTGTAAGGCGAGCTCGCGTTTGTTTCCCAGTCCTAAATGGAATTGAGTCACATGCAGTTTCTGGTCCTATGAGCAAGAGTTGTTTTCTGGTAAGAAGAGTCACTGTTGCGCTCCAAATGTCGTATACAGTGCAAATAGCACTCGCGTCTTTCCCAGCAAGTACAGTTTATCGGACTGAATAGGAGCTACTGTTCTTGTCAGTTTCCTAAGCAGACTTGATCTAGATATGGCCGTGTGTGTAGGAAGCACAGTTTTTTTGTTCTGAGCAAGCTCACTGTTCGGAACACATAGGAAACACAGTAGAGTAGAAGAGTGCTCTTTTCTCAAAAGCAGAGTGTGTTTTTGGAAGTCGAGCTAGCGTTTGTTTCCCAGTCCTAAATGGAGTTGAGTCACATGCAGTTTTTTGTCCTACGAGCAAGAGTTGTTTTCTGGTAAGACGAGTTACTATTGTGCTCCAATTGCCATACACAGTGCAAATAGCACTCGCGTCTGTTCCGAGCAAGTACAGTGTATTGGACTGAAGAGGATCTACTGTTCTTGTCAGGTTCCTAAGCAGAGTTGAACTAGATATGGTCCGTGTGTGTAGGAAGCACAGTTGTTTTGTTCTGAGCAAGCTCACTGTTTAGACCCCATAGGAAACACAGTAGAGTAGAAGAGTGCTCTTTTCTCAAAAGCAGAGTGTGTTTATTTTAAGGCGACCTAGCGTTTGTTTCCCAGTCCTAAATGGAGTGTAATCACATGCAGTTTCTGGTCCTACGAGCAAGAGTTGTTTTATGGTAAGAAGAGTCACTATTGCGCTGCCATTGCCATACACAGGACTAATAGCACTGTTGTCTGTTCCCAGCAGTATAGTGTATTGGACTGAAGAGGATCTACTGTTCTTGTCAGGTTCCTAAGCAGAATTGAACTAGATATGGCCGTGTGTGTAGGAAGCACAGTTCTATTGTTCTGAGCAAGTTCACTGTTCGGACCTCTTAGGAAACACAATAGAGTAGAAGAGTGCTTTTTTCTCTAAATCAGAGTGTGTTTCTTGTAAGGCGAGTTAGTGTTTGTTTCCCAGTCCTAAGTGGAGTTGAATCACATGCAGTTTCTGGTCCTACGAGCAAGAGTTGTTTTCTGGTAAGAAGAGTCACTATTGTGCTCCCATTGCCATACACAGGGCAAATAGCACACGCGTCTGTTCCCAGCATGGACAGTGTATTGGACTGAAGAGGATCTACTGTTCTTGTCAGGTTCCTAAGCACAGTTGAACTAGATTTGGCCGTGTGTGTAGGAAGCACAGTTCTTTTGTTCTGAGCAAGCTCACTGTTCTGGCCCTATAGGAAACACAGTAGAGTAGAAGAGTGCTCTTTTCTCAAAAGCAGGGTGTGTTTCATGTAAGGCGAGCTAGCATTTGTTTCCCAGTCCTAAATGGAGTTGAATCACATGCAGTTTCTGGTCCTACGAGCAAGAGTTGTTTTCTGGTAAGGAAAGTCACTATTGCGCTCCCATTTCCATACACAGTGCAAATAGCCCTCCAGTCTGTTCCCAGCAAGTACAGTGTATCGGACTGAAGAGGATCTACTGTTCTTGTCAGGTTCCTAAGCAGACTTGAACTAGATGTGGCCGTGTTTGTAGGAAGCACAGTTTTTTTATTCTGAGCAAGCTCACTGTTCGTAACACATAGGAAACAGTAGAGTAGAAGAGTGCTCTTTTCTCAAAAGCAGAGTGTGTTTCTTGGAAGGCGAGCTAGTGTTTGTTTCACAGTCCTAAATGGAGTTGAGTCACATGCAGTTTTTTGTCTTACCAGCAAGAGTTGTTTTCTGGTAAGACGAGTCACTATTGTGCTCCAATTGCCATACACAGTGCAAATAGCACTAGCGTCTGTTCCCAGCAAGTACAGTGTATTGGACTGAAGAGGAGCTACTGTTCTTGTCAGTTTCCTAAGCAGAGTTGAACTAGATATGGCCGTGTGTGTAGGAAGCACAGTTCTTTTGTTCTGAGCAAGCTCACTGTTTGGACCCCATAGGAAACACAGTAGAGTAGAAGAGTGCTCTTTTCTCAAAAGCAGAGTGTGTTTCTTGGAAGTCGAGCTAGTGTTTGTATCCCAGTCATAAATGGAGTTGAGTCACATGCAGTTTTTGGTCCTACAAGCAAGAGTTGTTTTCTGGTAAGACGAGTCACTATTGTGCTCCAATTACCATACACAGTGCAAATAGCACTCGTGTCTGTTCCCCGCAAGCAAGTGTATTGGACTGATGAGGAGCTACTGTTCTTGTCACTTTCCTAAGGAGAGTTGAACTAGATATGGCACGTGTGTAGGAAGCATAGTTCTTTTGTTTTGAGCAAGCTCACTGTTCGGACCCCTTAGGAAACACAGTAGAGTAGAAGAGTACTCTTTTCTCAAAAGCAGAGTGTGTTTCATGTAAGGCGAGCTAGCATTTGTTTCCCAGTCCTAAATGGAGTTGAATCACATGCAGTTTCTGGTACTCCGAGCAAGAGTTGTTTTCTGGTAAGGAAAGTCACTATTGTGCTCCCATTGCCATACACAGTGCAAATAGCACATGCGTCTGTTCCCAGAAAGTACAGTGTATCGGACTGAAGAGGAGCTACTGTTCTTGTCAGTTTCCTAAGCAGAGTTGAACTAGATATGGCCCATGTGTAGGAAGCACAGTTCTTTTGTTCTGAGCAAGCTCACTGTTCGGACCCCATAGGAAACTCAGTAGAGTAGAAGAGTGCTCTTTTCTCAAAAGCAGAGTGTGTTTCTTGTAAGGCGAGCTAGCGTTTTTTTCCCAGTCCTAAATGGAGTTGAATCACATGCAGTTTCTGGTCCTACGAGCAAGAGTTGTTTTCTGGTAAGAAGAGTCAATATTGCGCTGCCATTGCCCTACACAGGACAAATAGCACTGGCGTCTATTCCCAGCAAGTACAGTGTATTGGACTGAATAGGAGCTACTGTTCTTGTCAATTTACTAAGCAGAGTTGAACTAGATATGGTCCGTGTGTGTAAGAAGCACAGTTCTTTTGTTCTGAGCAAGCTCACTGTTTGGACCCCATACGAAACACAGTTGAGTAGAAGAGTGCTCTTTTCTCTAAAGCAGAGTGTGTTTCTTGTAAGGTGAGCTACCGTTTGTTTCCCAGTCCTAAATGGAGTGGAATCACATGCAGTTTCTGGTCCTACGAGCAAGAGTTGTTTTCTGGTAAAGAAAGTCACTATTGTGCTCCCATTGCCATACACAGTGCAAATAGCCCTCCCGTCTTTGTCCAGCAAGTACAGTGTATTGGACTGAAGAGGAGCTACTGTTCATCTCAGTTTTCTAAGAAGAGTTGAACTAGGTATGGCCCGTGTGTGTAGGATGCACAGTTCTTTTTTTCTGAGCAAGCTCACTGTTCTGGCACTATAGGAAGAACAGTAGAGTAGAAGAGTGCTCTTTTCTCAAAAGCAGAGTGTGTTTCTTGGAAGTCGAGCTAGTGTTTGTTTCCCAGTCCTAAATGGAGTTGAGTCACATGCAGTTTTTGGTCCTACAAGCAAGAGTTGTTTTCTGGTAAGATGAGTCACTATTGTGCTCCAATTACCATACACAGTGCAAATAGCACTCGTGTCTGTTCCCCGCAAGCAAGTGTATTGGACTGATGAGGAGCTACTGTTCTTGTCACTTTCCTAAGGAGAGTTGAACTAGATATGGCACGTGTGTAGGAAGCATAGTTCTTTTGTTTTGAGCAAGCTCACTGTTCGGACCCCTTAAGAAACACAGTAGAGTAGAAGAGTGCTCTTTTCTCAAAAGCAGAGTGTGTTTCATGTAAGGCGAGCTAGCATTTGTTTCCCAGTCCTAAATGGAGTTGAATCACATGCAGTTTCTGGTACTACGAGCAAGAGTTGTTTTCTGGTAAGGAAAGTCACTATTGTGCTCCCATTGCCATACACAGTGCAAATAGCACTCGCGTCTGTTCCCAGAAAGTACAGTGTATCGGACTGAAGAGGAGCTACTGTTCTTCTCAGTTTCCTAAGCAGAGTTGAACTAGATATGGCCCATGTGTAGGAAGCACAGTTCTTTTGTTCTGAGCAAGCTCACTGTTCGGACCCCATAGGAAACTCAGTAGAGTAGAAGAGTGCTCTTTTCTCAAAAGCAGAGTGTGTTTCTTGTAAGGCGAGCTAGCGTTTTTTTCCCAGTCCTAAATGGAGTTGAATCACATGCAGTTTCTGGTCCTACGAGCAAGAGTTGTTTTCTGGTAAGAAGAGTCAATATTGCGCTGCCATTGCCCTACACAGGACAAATAGCACTGGCGTCTATTCCCAGCAAGTACAGTGTATTGTACTGAATAGGAGCTACTGTTCTTGTCAATTTACTAAGCAGAGTTGAACTAGATATGGTCCGTGTGTGTAAGAAGCACAGTTCTTTTGTTCTGAGCAAGCTCACTGTTTGGACCCCATACGAAACACAGTTGAGTAGAAGAGTGCTCTTTTCTCTAAAGCAGAGTGTGTTTCTTGTAAGGTGAGCTACCGTTTGTTTCCCAGTCCTAAATGGAGTGGAATCACATGCAGTTTCTGGTCCTACGAGCAAGAGTTTTTTTCTGGTAAAGAAAGTCACTATTGTGCTCCCATTGCCATACACAGTGCAAATAGCCCTCCCGTCTTTGTCCAGCAAGTACAGTGTATTGGACTGAAGAGGAGCTACTGTTCATCTCAGTTTTCTAAGAAGAGTTGAACTAGGTATGGCCCGTGTGTGTAGGATGCACAGTTCTTTTTTTCTGAGCAAGCTCACTGTTCTGGCACTATAGGAAGAACAGTAGAGTAGAAGAGTGCTCTTTTCTCAAAAGCAGAGTGTGTTTCTTGGAAGTCGAGCTAGTGTTTGTTTCCCAGTCCTAAATGGAGTTGAGTCACATGCAGTTTTTGGTCCTACAAGCAAGAGTTGTTTTCTGGTAAGATGAGTCACTATTGTGCTCCAATTACCATACACAGTGCAAATAGCACTCGTGTCTGTTCCCCGCAAGCAAGTGTATTGGACTGATGAGGAGCTACTGTTCTTGTCACTTTCCTAAGGAGAGTTGAACTAGATATGGCACGTGTGTAGGAAGCATAGTTCTTTTGTTTTGAGCAAGCTCACTGTTCGGACCCCTTAAGAAACACAGTAGAGTAGAAGAGTGCTCTTTTCTCAAAAGCAGAGTGTGTTTCATGTAAGGCGAGCTAGCATTTGTTTCCCAGTCCTAAATGGAGTTGAATCACATGCAGTTTCTGGTACTACGAGCAAGAGTTGTTTTCTGGTAAGGAAAGTCACTATTGTGCTCCCATTGCCATACACAGTGCAAATAGCACTCGCGTCTGTTCCCAGAAAGTACAGTGTATCGGACTGAAGAGGAGCTACTGTTCTTGTCAGTTTCCTAAGCAGAGTTGAACTAGATATGGCCCATGTGTAGGAAGCACAGTTCTTTTGTTCTGAGCAAGCTCACTGTTCGGACCCCATAGGAAACACAGTAGAGTTGAATTTTGCTCTTTTCTCAAAAGCAGAGTGTGTTTATTGTAAGGCGAGCTAGCGTTTGTTTCCCAGTCCTAAATGGAGTTGAATCCCATGCAGTTTCTGGTCTTACAAGCAAGAGTTGTTTTCTGGTAAGCAAAGTAACTTTTGAGCTCCCATTGCCATACACAGTGCAAATAGCACTCACGTCTGTTCCCAGCAAATACAGTGTATTGGACTGAAGAGGAGCTACTGTTCTTGTCAGTTTCCTAAGCAGAGCTGAACTAGATATGGTCCGTGTGTGTAGGAAGCACAGTTCTTTTGTTCTGAGCAAGCTCACTCTTTGGACCCAATAGGAAACACAGTAGAGTAGAAGAGTGCTCTTTTCTCAAAAGCAGAGTGTGATTCTTGTAAGGCGAGCTAGCGTTTGTTTCCCAGTCCTAAATGGAGTTGAATCACATGCAGTTTCTGGTCCTACGAGCAAGAGTTGTTTTATGGTAAGAAGAGTCACTATTGCGCTGCCATTGCCATACACAGGACAGATAGCACTGTTGTCTGTTCTCAGCAGTACAGTGTATTGGAATGAAGAGGATCTACTGTTCTTGTCAGGTTCCTAAGCAGAATTGAACTAGGTGTGACGGTGTGTGTAGGAATAACGTTTTTTTTTGTTCTGAGCAAGCTCACTGTTCGGACCTCATAGGAAACACAGTAGAGTAGAAGAGTGCTCTTTTCTCAAAAGCAGAGTGTGTTACTTGTAAGGAGAGCTAGCGTTTGTTTCCCAGTCCTAAATGGAGTTGAATCCCATGCAGTTTCTGGTCCTATGAGCAAGAGTTGTTTTCTGGTAAGAATAGTCAATATTGTGCTGCCATTGCCATACACAGGACAAATAGCACTGGAGTCTGTTCTCAGCAAGTACAGTGTATTGGACTGAACAGGATCTACTGTTCTTGTCAGGTTCCTAAGCAGAATTGAACTAGATATGGCCGTGTGTGTAGGAAGCACAGTTCTTTTGGTTTGAGCAAGTTCACTGTTCGAACCTCTTAGGAAACACAATAGAGTAGAAGAGTGCTCTTTTCTCTAAAGCAGAGTGTGTTTCTTGTAAGGCGAGCTAGCGTTTGTTTCCTAGCCCTAATTGGAGTTCAATCACAAGCAGTTTCCGGTCCTATGAGCAAGAGTTCTTTTCTGGTAAGGAAAGTTACTATTGTGCTCCCATTGCCATACACAGTGCAAATAGCACTCGCGTCTGTTCCCAGCATGCACAGTGTATTGGACTGAAGAGGATCTACTGTTCTTGTCAGGTTCCTAAGTAGAGTTGAACTAGATATGGCCGTGTGTGTAGGAAGCACAGTTCTTTTGTTCTGAGCAAGCTCACTGTTCTGGCCCTATAGGAAACATAGTATAGTAGAAGAGTGCTCTTTTCTCAAAAGCAGAGTGTGTTTCTTGTAAGGCGAGCTAGTGTTTGTTTCCCAGTCCAATATGGAGTTGAATCACATGGAGTTTCTCGTCCTACAACCAAGAGTTGTTTTCTGGTAAGAAGAGTCACTATTGCGCTGCCATTGCCATACACAGGACAAATAGCACTGGCGTCTTTTCCCAGCAAGTACAGTGTATTGGACGGAAGAGGATCTACTGTTCTTGTCAGGTTCCTAAGCAGATTTGAACTAGATATGGCCGTGTGTGTAGGAAGCACAGTTTTTTTGTTCTGAGCAAGCTCACTGTTTGGACGCCATAGGAAACACAATAGAGTAGAAGAGTGCTCTTTTCCCTAAAGCAGAGTGTGTTTCTTGTAAGGCGAGCTTGCGTTTGTTTCCCAGTACTAAATGGAGTTGAGTCACAGGCAGTTTTTGGTCCTACGAGCAAGAGTTGTTTTCTGGTAAGACGAGTCCCTATTGCGCTCCAAATGCCATACACAGTGCAAATAGCTCTCGCATCTGTTCCCAGCAAGTATAGTGTATTGGACTGAATAGGAGCTACTGTTCTTGTCAGTTTCCTAAGCAGAGTTGAGCTAGATATTTGCCGTGTAGGAAGCACAGTTCTTTTGTTCTGAGCAAGCTCACTGTTTGGATCCCATAGGAAACACAGTAGAGTAGCAGAGTGCTCTTTTCTCTAAAGCAGAGTGTGTTTCTTGTAAGGCGAGCTAGCGTTTGTTTCCCAGTCCTAAATGGAGTTCAATCACATCAGTTTCCGGTCTTATGAGCAAGACTTGTTTTCTGGTAAGGAAAGTTACTATTGTGCTCCCATTGCCATACACAGTGCAAATAGCACTCGTGTCTGTTCCCAGCAAGTGCAGTGTATTGGACTGAATAGGAGCTACTGTTCTTGTCAGTTTCCTAAGCAGAGTTGAACTAGATATGGTCGGTGTGTGTAGGAATCACAGTTCTTTTGTTCTGAGCAAGCTCACTGTTTGGACCCCATAGGAAACACAGTAGAGTAGAAGAGTGCTCTTTTCTCAAAAGCAGAGTGCGTTACTTGTAAGGAGAGCTAGCGTTTGTTTCCCAGTCCTAAATGGAGTTGAATCCCATGCAGTTTCTGGTCCTATGAGCAAGAGTTGTTTTCTGGTAAGAATAGTCAATATTGTGCTGACATTGCCATACACAGGACAAATAGCACTGGAGTCTGTTCTCAGAAAGTACAGTGTATTGGACTGAACAGGATCTACTGTTCTTTTCAGGTTCCTAAGCAGATTTGAACTAGATATGGCCGTGTGTGTAGGAAGCACAGTTCTTTTGATTTGAGCAAGTTCACTGTTCGGACCTCTTAGGAAACACAATAGAGTAGAAGAGTGCTTTTTTCTCTAAATCAGAGTGTGTTTCTTGTAAGGCGAGCTAGTGTTTGTTTCCCAGTCCTAAATGGAGTTGCCTCACATGCAGTTTCTGGTCCTACGATCAAGAGTTGTTTTCTGTTAAGAAGAGTCACAATTGTGCTCCCATTGTCATACACAGGGCAAATATCACTCGCGTCTGTTCCCAGTATGCACAGTGTATTGGACTGAAGAGGATCTAATGTTCTTGTCAGGTTCATAAGCAGAGTTGAACTAGATATGGCCGTGTGTGTAGGAAGCACAGTTCTTTTGTTCTGAGCAAGCTCACTGTTCTGGCCCTGTAGGAAACACAGTAGAGTAGAAGAGTGCTCTTTTCTCAAAAGCACACTGTGTTTCTTGTAAGGCGAGCTAGCGTTTGTTTCCCAGTCCTAAATGGAGTGGAATCACATGCAGTTTCTGGTCCTATGAGCAAGAGTTGTTTTCTGGTAAGGAAAGTCACTATTGCGCTCCCATTGCCATACACAGTGCAAATAGCACATGCGTCTGTTCCCAGCAAGTACAGTGTATCAGACTGAAGAGGAGCTACTGTTCTTGTCAGTTTCCTAAGCAGAGTTGAACTAGATATGGCCCGTGTGTGTAGGAAGCACAGATCTTATGTTCTGAGCAAGCTCACTGTTCTGGCCCTATAGGAAACACAGTAGAGTAGAAGAGTGCACTTTTCTTAAAAGCAGAGTGTGTTTCTTGTAAGGCGAGCTCGTGTTTGTTTCCCAGTCCTAAATGGAGTTGAGTCACATGCAGTTTTTGGTCCTACGAGCAAGATTTGTTTTCTGGTAAGAAGAGTCACTGTTGTGCTCCAAATGTCATATACAGTGCAAATAGCACTCGCGTCTGTTCCCAGCAAGTACAGTGTATCGGACTGAATAGGAGCTACTGTTTTTGTCAGGTTCCTAAGCAGACTTGAAATAGATATGGCCGTGTGTGTAGGAAGCACAGTTTTTTTGTTCTGAGCAAGCTCACTGTTCGGAACACATAGGAAACACAGTAGAGTAGAAGAGTGCTCTTTTCTCAAAAGCAGAGTGTGTTTATGGAAGGCGAGGTAGCGTTTGTTTCCCAGTCCTAAATGGAGTTGAGTCACAAGCAGTTTTTTGTCCTACAAGCAAGAGTTGTTTTCTGGTAAGACGAGTCACTATTGTGCTCCAATTGCCATACACAGTGCAAATAGCACTCGCGTCTGTTCCGAGCAAGTACAGTGTATTGGACTGAAGAGGAGCTGCTGTTCTTGTCAGTTTCCTAAGCAGAGTTGAACTAGATATGGCTCGTGTATGTAGGAAGCACAGTGCTTTTTTTCTGAGCAAGCTCACTGTTTGGACCCCTTAGGAAACACAGTAGAGTAGAAGAGTGCTCTTTCCTCAAAAGCAGAGTGTGTTTCTTGGAAGGCGAGCTAGTGTTTGTTTCCCAGTCCTAAATGGAGTTGAGTCACATGCAGTTTTTTGTCCTACGAGCAAGAGTTGTTTTCTGGTAAGACGAGTCACTATTGTGCTCCAATTGCCATACACAGTGCAAATAGCACTCGCGTCTGTTCCGAGCAAGTACAATGTATTGGACTGAAGAGGATCTACTGTTCTTGTCAGGTTCCTAAGCAGAGTTGAACTAGATATGGCCGTGTGTGTAGGAAGCACAGTTGTTTTGTTCTGAGCAAGCTCACTGTTCTGGCCCTACAGGAAACACAGTAGAGTAGAAGAGTGCTCTTTTCTCAAAAGCAGATTGTGTTTCTTGTAAGGGGAGCTAGCGTTTGTTTCCCATTCCTATATGGAGTTGAATCACATGCAGTTTCTGGTCCTACGAGCAAGAGTTGTTTTTTGGTAAGGAAAGACACTATTGTGCTCCAATTGCCATACACAGTGCAAATAGCACATGCGTCTGTTCCCAGCAAGTACAGTGTATCAGACTGAAGAGGAGCTACTGTTCTTGTCAGTTTCCTAAGCAGAGTTGAACTAGATATGGCCCGTGTGTGTAGGAAGCACAGTTCTTATGTTCTGAGCAAGCTCACTGTTCTGTCCTTATAGGAAACACAGTAGAGTAGAAGAGTGCACTTTTCTTAAAAGCAGAGTGTGTTTCTTGTAAGGCGAGCTCGCGTTTGTTTCCCAGTCCTAAATGGAATTGAGTCACATGCAGTTTCTGGTCCTATGAGCAAGAGTTGTTTTCTGGTAAGAAGAGTCACTGTTGCGCTCCAAATGTCGTATACAGTGCAAATAGCACTCGCGTCTTTCCCAGCAAGTACAGTTTATCGGACTGAATAGGAGCTACTGTTCTTGTCAGTTTCCTAAGCAGACTTGATCTAGATATGGCCGTGTGTGTAGGAAGCACAGTTTTTTTGTTCTGAGCAAGCTCACTGTTCGGAACACATAGGAAACACAGTAGAGTAGAAGAGTGCTCTTTTCTCAAAAGCAGAGTGTGTTTTTGGAAGTCGAGCTAGCGTTTGTTTCCCAGTCCTAAATGGAGTTGAGTCACATGCAGTTTTTTGTCCTACGAGCAAGAGTTGTTTTCTGGTAAGACGAGTTACTATTGTGCTCCAATTGCCATACACAGTGCAAATAGCACTCGCGTCTGTTCCGAGCAAGTACAGTGTATTGGACTGAAGAGGATCTACTGTTCTTGTCAGGTTCCTAAGCAGAGTTGAACTAGATATGGTCCGTGTGTGTAGGAAGCACAGTTGTTTTGTTCTGAGCAAGCTCACTGTTTAGACCCCATAGGAAACACAGTAGAGTAGAAGAGTGCTCTTTTCTCAAAAGCAGAGTGTGTTTATTTTAAGGCGACCTAGCGTTTGTTTCCCAGTCCTAAATGGAGTGTAATCACATGCAGTTTCTGGTCCTACGAGCAAGAGTTGTTTTATGGTAAGAAGAGTCACTATTGCGCTGCCATTGCCATACACAGGACTAATAGCACTGTTGTCTGTTCCCAGCAGTATAGTGTATTGGACTGAAGAGGATCTACTGTTCTTGTCAGGTTCCTAAGCAGAATTGAACTAGATATGGCCGTGTGTGTAGGAAGCACAGTTCTATTGTTCTGAGCAAGTTCACTGTTCGGACCTCTTAGGAAACACAATAGAGTAGAAGAGTGCTTTTTTCTCTAAATCAGAGTGTGTTTCTTGTAAGGCGAGTTAGTGTTTGTTTCCCAGTCCTAAGTGGAGTTGAATCACATGCAGTTTCTGGTCCTACGAGCAAGAGTTGTTTTCTGGTAAGAAGAGTCACTATTGTGCTCCCATTGCCATACACAGGGCAAATAGCACACGCGTCTGTTCCCAGCATGGACAGTGTATTGGACTGAAGAGGATCTACTGTTCTTGTCAGGTTCCTAAGCACAGTTGAACTAGATTTGGCCGTGTGTGTAGGAAGCACAGTTCTTTTGTTCTGAGCAAGCTCACTGTTCTGGCCCTATAGGAAACACAGTAGAGTAGAAGAGTGCTCTTTTCTCAAAAGCAGGGTGTGTTTCATGTAAGGCGAGCTAGCATTTGTTTCCCAGTCCTAAATGGAGTTGAATCACATGCAGTTTCTGGTCCTACGAGCAAGAGTTGTTTTCTGGTAAGGAAAGTCACTATTGCGCTCCCATTTCCATACACAGTGCAAATAGCCCTCCAGTCTGTTCCCAGCAAGTACAGTGTATCGGACTGAAGAGGATCTACTGTTCTTGTCAGGTTCCTAAGCAGACTTGAACTAGATGTGGCCGTGTTTGTAGGAAGCACAGTTTTTTTATTCTGAGCAAGCTCACTGTTCGTAACACATAGGAAACAGTAGAGTAGAAGAGTGCTCTTTTCTCAAAAGCAGAGTGTGTTTCTTGGAAGGCGAGCTAGTGTTTGTTTCACAGTCCTAAATGGAGTTGAGTCACATGCAGTTTTTTGTCTTACCAGCAAGAGTTGTTTTCTGGTAAGACGAGTCACTATTGTGCTCCAATTGCCATACACAGTGCAAATAGCACTAGCGTCTGTTCCCAGCAAGTACAGTGTATTGGACTGAAGAGGAGCTACTGTTCTTGTCAGTTTCCTAAGCAGAGTTGAACTAGATATGGCCGTGTGTGTAGGAAGCACAGTTCTTTTGTTCTGAGCAAGCTCACTGTTTGGACCCCATAGGAAACACAGTAGAGTAGAAGAGTGCTCTTTTCTCAAAAGCAGAGTGTGTTTCTTGGAAGTCGAGCTAGTGTTTGTATCCCAGTCATAAATGGAGTTGAGTCACATGCAGTTTTTGGTCCTACAAGCAAGAGTTGTTTTCTGGTAAGACGAGTCACTATTGTGCTCCAATTACCATACACAGTGCAAATAGCACTCGTGTCTGTTCCCCGCAAGCAAGTGTATTGGACTGATGAGGAGCTACTGTTCTTGTCACTTTCCTAAGGAGAGTTGAACTAGATATGGCACGTGTGTAGGAAGCATAGTTCTTTTGTTTTGAGCAAGCTCACTGTTCGGACCCCTTAGGAAACACAGTAGAGTAGAAGAGTACTCTTTTCTCAAAAGCAGAGTGTGTTTCATGTTAGGCGAGCTAGCATTTGTTTCCCAGTCCTAAATGGAGTTGAATCACATGCAGTTTCTGGTACTCCGAGCAAGAGTTGTTTTCTGGTAAGGAAAGTCACTATTGTGCTCCCATTGCCATACACAGTGCAAATAGCACATGCGTCTGTTCCCAGAAAGTACAGTGTATCGGACTGAAGAGGAGCTACTGTTCTTGTCAGTTTCCTAAGCAGAGTTGAACTAGATATGGCCCATGTGTAGGAAGCACAGTTCTTTTGTTCTGAGCAAGCTCACTGTTCGGACCCCATAGGAAACTCAGTAGAGTAGAAGAGTGCTCTTTTCTCAAAAGCAGAGTGTGTTTCTTGTAAGGCGAGCTAGCGTTTTTTTCCCAGTCCTAAATGGAGTTGAATCACATGCAGTTTCTGGTCCTACGAGCAAGAGTTGTTTTCTGGTAAGAAGAGTCAATATTGCGCTGCCATTGCCCTACACAGGACAAATAGCACTGGCGTCTATTCCCAGCAAGTACAGTGTATTGGACTGAATAGGAGCTACTGTTCTTGTCAATTTACTAAGCAGAGTTGAACTAGATATGGTCCGTGTGTGTAAGAAGCACAGTTCTTTTGTTCTGAGCAAGCTCACTGTTTGGACCCCATACGAAACACAGTTGAGTAGAAGAGTGCTCTTTACTCTAAAGCAGAGTGTGTTTCTTGTAAGGTGAGCTACCGTTTGTTTCCCAGTCCTAAATGGAGTGGAATCACATGCAGTTTCTGGTCCTACGAGCAAGAGTTGTTTTCTGGTAAAGAAAGTCACTATTGTGCTCCCATTGCCATACACAGTGCAAATAGCCCTCCCGTCTTTGTCCAGCAAGTACAGTGTATTGGACTGAAGAGGAGCTACTGTTCATCTCAGTTTTCTAAGAAGAGTTGAACTAGGTATGGCCCGTGTGTGTAGGATGCACAGTTCTTTTTTTCTGAGCAAGCTCACTGTTCTGGCACTATAGGAAGAACAGTAGAGTAGAAGAGTGCTCTTTTCTCAAAAGCAGAGTGTGTTTCTTGGAAGTCGAGCTAGTGTTTGTTTCCCAGTCCTAAATGGAGTTGAGTCACATGCAGTTTTTGGTCCTACAAGCAAGAGTTGTTTTCTGGTAAGATGAGTCACTATTGTGCTCCAATTACCATACACAGTGCAAATAGCACTCGTGTCTGTTCCCCGCAAGCAAGTGTATTGGACTGATGAGGAGCTACTGTTCTTGTCACTTTCCTAAGGAGAGTTGAACTAGATATGGCACGTGTGTAGGAAGCATAGTTCTTTTGTTTTGAGCAAGCTCACTGTTCGGACCCCTTAAGAAACACAGTAGAGTAGAAGAGTGCTCTTTTCTCAAAAGCAGAGTGTGTTTCATGTAAGGCGAGCTAGCATTTGTTTCCCAGTCCTAAATGGAGTTGAATCACATGCAGTTTCTGGTACTACGAGCAAGAGTTGTTTTCTGGTAAGGAAAGTCACTATTGTGCTCCCATTGCCATACACAGTGCAAATAGCACTCGCGTCTGTTCCCAGAAAGTACAGTGTATCGGACTGAAGAGGAGCTACTGTTCTTCTCAGTTTCCTAAGCAGAGTTGAACTAGATATGGCCCATGTGTAGGAAGCACAGTTCTTTTGTTCTGAGCAAGCTCACTGTTCGGACCCCATAGGAAACTCAGTAGAGTAGAAGAGTGCTCTTTTCTCAAAAGCAGAGTGTGTTTCTTGTAAGGCGAGCTAGCGTTTTTTTCCCAGTCCTAAATGGAGTTGAATCACATGCAGTTTCTGGTCCTACGAGCAAGAGTTGTTTTCTGGTAAGAAGAGTCAATATTGCGCTGCCATTGCCCTACACAGGACAAATAGCACTGGCGTCTATTCCCAGCAAGTACAGTGTATTGGACTGAATAGGAGCTACTGTTCTTGTCAATTTACTAAGCAGAGTTGAACTAGATATGGTCCGTGTGTGTAAGAAGCACAGTTCTTTTGTTCTGAGCAAGCTCACTGTTTGGACCCCATACGAAACACAGTTGAGTAGAAGAGTGCTCTTTTCTCTAAAGCAGAGTGTGTTTCTTGTAAGGTGAGCTACCGTTTGTTTCCCAGTCCTAAATGGAGTGGAATCACATGCAGTTTCTGGTCCTACGAGCAAGAGTTTTTTTCTGGTAAAGAAAGTCACTATTGTGCTCCCATTGCCATACACAGTGCAAATAGCCCTCCCGTCTTTGTCCAGCAAGTACAGTGTATTGGACTGAAGAGGAGCTACTGTTCATCTCAGTTTTCTAAGAAGAGTTGAACTAGGTATGGCCCGTGTGTGTAGGATGCACAGTTCTTTTTTTCTGAGCAAGCTCACTGTTCTGGCACTATAGGAAGAACAGTAGAGTAGAAGAGTGCTCTTTTCTCAAAAGCAGAGTGTGTTTCTTGGAAGTCGAGCTAGTGTTTGTTTCCCAGTCCTAAATGGAGTTGAGTCACATGCAGTTTTTGGTCCTACAAGCAAGAGTTGTTTTCTGGTAAGATGAGTCACTATTGTGCTCCAATTACCATACACAGTGCAAATAGCACTCGTGTCTGTTCCCCGCAAGCAAGTGTATTGGACTGATGAGGAGCTACTGTTCTTGTCACTTTCCTAAGGAGAGTTGAACTAGATATGGCACGTGTGTAGGAAGCATAGTTCTTTTGTTTTGAGCAAGCTCACTGTTCGGACCCCTTAAGAAACACAGTAGAGTAGAAGAGTGCTCTTTTCTCAAAAGCAGAGTGTGTTTCATGTAAGGCGAGCTAGCATTTGTTTCCCAGTCCTAAATGGAGTTGAATCACATGCAGTTTCTGGTACTACGAGCAAGAGTTGTTTTCTGGTAAGGAAAGTCACTATTGTGCTCCCATTGCCATACACAGTGCAAATAGCACTCGCGTCTGTTCCCAGAAAGTACAGTGTATCGGACTGAAGAGGAGCTACTGTTCTTGTCAGTTTCCTAAGCAGAGTTGAACTAGATATGGCCCATGTGTAGGAAGCACAGTTCTTTTGTTCTGAGCAAGCTCACTGTTCGGACCCCATAGGAAACACAGTAGAGTTGAATTTTGCTCTTTTCTCAAAAGCAGAGTGTGTTTATTGTAAGGCGAGCTAGCGTTTGTTTCCCAGTCCTAAATGGAGTTGAATCCCATGCAGTTTCTGGTCTTACAAGCAAGAGTTGTTTTCTGGTAAGCAAAGTAACTTTTGAGCTCCCATTGCCATACACAGTGCAAATAGCACTCACGTCTGTTCCCAGCAAATACAGTGTATTGGACTGAAGAGGAGCTACTGTTCTTGTCAGTTTCCTAAGCAGAGCTGAACTAGATATGGTCCGTGTGTGTAGGAAGCACAGTTCTTTTGTTCTGAGCAAGCTCACTCTTTGGACCCAATAGGAAACACAGTAGAGTAGAAGAGTGCTCTTTTCTCAAAAGCAGAGTGTGATTCTTGTAAGGCGAGCTAGCGTTTGTTTCCCAGTCCTAAATGGAGTTGAATCACATGCAGTTTCTGGTCCTACGAGCAAGAGTTGTTTTATGGTAAGAAGAGTCACTATTGCGCTGCCATTGCCATACACAGGACAGATAGCACTGTTGTCTGTTCTCAGCAGTACAGTGTATTGGAATGAAGAGGATCTACTGTTCTTGTCAGGTTCCTAAGCAGAATTGAACTAGGTGTGACGGTGTGTGTAGGAATAACGTTTTTTTTTGTTCTGAGCAAGCTCACTGTTCGGACCTCATAGGAAACACAGTAGAGTAGAAGAGTGCTCTTTTCTCAAAAGCAGAGTGTGTTACTTGTAAGGAGAGCTAGCGTTTGTTTCCCAGTCCTAAATGGAGTTGAATCCCATGCAGTTTCTGGTCCTATGAGCAAGAGTTGTTTTCTGGTAAGAATAGTCAATATTGTGCTGCCATTGCCATACACAGGACAAATAGCACTGGAGTCTGTTCTCAGCAAGTACAGTGTATTGGACTGAACAGGATCTACTGTTCTTGTCAGGTTCCTAAGCAGAATTGAACTAGATATGGCCGTGTGTGTAGGAAGCACAGTTCTTTTGGTTTGAGCAAGTTCACTGTTCGAACCTCTTAGGAAACACAATAGAGTAGAAGAGTGCTCTTTTCTCTAAAGCAGAGTGTGTTTCTTGTAAGGCGAGCTAGCGTTTGTTTCCTAGCCCTAATTGGAGTTCAATCACAAGCAGTTTCCGGTCCTATGAGCAAGAGTTCTTTTCTGGTAAGGAAAGTTACTATTGTGCTCCCATTGCCATACACAGTGCAAATAGCACTCGCGTCTGTTCCCAGCATGCACAGTGTATTGGACTGAAGAGGATCTACTGTTCTTGTCAGGTTCCTAAGTAGAGTTGAACTAGATATGGCCGTGTGTGTAGGAAGCACAGTTCTTTTGTTCTGAGCAAGCTCACTGTTCTGGCCCTATAGGAAACATAGTATAGTAGAAGAGTGCTCTTTTCTCAAAAGCAGAGTGTGTTTCTTGTAAGGCGAGCTAGTGTTTGTTTCCCAGTCCAATATGGAGTTGAATCACATGGAGTTTCTCGTCCTACAACCAAGAGTTGTTTTCTGGTAAGAAGAGTCACTATTGCGCTGCCATTGCCATACACAGGACAAATAGCACTGGCGTCTTTTCCCAGCAAGTACAGTGTATTGGACGGAAGAGGATCTACTGTTCTTGTCAGGTTCCTAAGCAGATTTGAACTAGATATGGCCGTGTGTGTAGGAAGCACAGTTTTTTTGTTCTGAGCAAGCTCACTGTTTGGACGCCATAGGAAACACAATAGAGTAGAAGAGTGCTCTTTTCCCTAAAGCAGAGTGTGTTTCTTGTAAGGCGAGCTTGCGTTTGTTTCCCAGTACTAAATGGAGTTGAGTCACAGGCAGTTTTTGGTCCTACGAGCAAGAGTTGTTTTCTGGTAAGACGAGTCCCTATTGCGCTCCAAATGCCATACACAGTGCAAATAGCTCTCGCATCTGTTCCCAGCAAGTATAGTGTATTGGACTGAATAGGAGCTACTGTTCTTGTCAGTTTCCTAAGCAGAGTTGAGCTAGATATTTGCCGTGTAGGAAGCACAGTTCTTTTGTTCTGAGCAAGCTCACTGTTTGGATCCCATAGGAAACACAGTAGAGTAGCAGAGTGCTCTTTTCTCTAAAGCAGAGTGTGTTTCTTGTAAGGCGAGCTAGCGTTTGTTTCCCAGTCCTAAATGGAGTTCAATCACATCAGTTTCCGGTCTTATGAGCAAGACTTGTTTTCTGGTAAGGAAAGTTACTATTGTGCTCCCATTGCCATACACAGTGCAAATAGCACTCGTGTCTGTTCCCAGCAAGTGCAGTGTATTGGACTGAATAGGAGCTACTGTTCTTGTCAGTTTCCTAAGCAGAGTTGAACTAGATATGGTCGGTGTGTGTAGGAATCACAGTTCTTTTGTTCTGAGCAAGCTCACTGTTTGGACCCCATAGGAAACACAGTAGAGTAGAAGAGTGCTCTTTTCTCAAAAGCAGAGTGCGTTACTTGTAAGGAGAGCTAGCGTTTGTTTCCCAGTCCTAAATGGAGTTGAATCCCATGCAGTTTCTGGTCCTATGAGCAAGAGTTGTTTTCTGGTAAGAATAGTCAATATTGTGCTGACATTGCCATACACAGGACAAATAGCACTGGAGTCTGTTCTCAGAAAGTACAGTGTATTGGACTGAACAGGATCTACTGTTCTTTTCAGGTTCCTAAGCAGATTTGAACTAGATATGGCCGTGTGTGTAGGAAGCACAGTTCTTTTGATTTGAGCAAGTTCACTGTTCGGACCTCTTAGGAAACACAATAGAGTAGAAGAGTGCTTTTTTCTCTAAATCAGAGTGTGTTTCTTGTAAGGCGAGCTAGTGTTTGTTTCCCAGTCCTAAATGGAGTTGCCTCACATGCAGTTTCTGGTCCTACGATCAAGAGTTGTTTTCTGTTAAGAAGAGTCACAATTGTGCTCCCATTGTCATACACAGGGCAAATATCACTCGCGTCTGTTCCCAGTATGCACAGTGTATTGGACTGAAGAGGATCTAATGTTCTTGTCAGGTTCATAAGCAGAGTTGAACTAGATATGGCCGTGTGTGTAGGAAGCACAGTTCTTTTGTTCTGAGCAAGCTCACTGTTCTGGCCCTGTAGGAAACACAGTAGAGTAGAAGAGTGCTCTTTTCTCAAAAGCACACTGTGTTTCTTGTAAGGCGAGCTAGCGTTTGTTTCCCAGTCCTAAATGGAGTGGAATCACATGCAGTTTCTGGTCCTATGAGCAAGAGTTGTTTTCTGGTAAGGAAAGTCACTATTGCGCTCCCATTGCCATACACAGTGCAAATAGCACATGCGTCTGTTCCCAGCAAGTACAGTGTATCAGACTGAAGAGGAGCTACTGTTCTTGTCAGTTTCCTAAGCAGAGTTGAACTAGATATGGCCCGTGTGTGTAGGAAGCACAGATCTTATGTTCTGAGCAAGCTCACTGTTCTGGCCCTATAGGAAACACAGTAGAGTAGAAGAGTGCACTTTTCTTAAAAGCAGAGTGTGTTTCTTGTAAGGCGAGCTCGTGTTTGTTTCCCAGTCCTAAATGGAGTTGAGTCACATGCAGTTTTTGGTCCTACGAGCAAGATTTGTTTTCTGGTAAGAAGAGTCACTGTTGTGCTCCAAATGTCATATACAGTGCAAATAGCACTCGCGTCTGTTCCCAGCAAGTACAGTGTATCGGACTGAATAGGAGCTACTGTTTTTGTCAGGTTCCTAAGCAGACTTGAAATAGATATGGCCGTGTGTGTAGGAAGCACAGTTTTTTTGTTCTGAGCAAGCTCACTGTTCGGAACACATAGGAAACACAGTAGAGTAGAAGAGTGCTCTTTTCTCAAAAGCAGAGTGTGTTTATGGAAGGCGAGGTAGCGTTTGTTTCCCAGTCCTAAATGGAGTTGAGTCACAAGCAGTTTTTTGTCCTACAAGCAAGAGTTGTTTTCTGGTAAGACGAGTCACTATTGTGCTCCAATTGCCATACACAGTGCAAATAGCACTCGCGTCTGTTCCGAGCAAGTACAGTGTATTGGACTGAAGAGGAGCTGCTGTTCTTGTCAGTTTCCTAAGCAGAGTTGAACTAGATATGGCTCGTGTATGTAGGAAGCACAGTGCTTTTTTTCTGAGCAAGCTCACTGTTTGGACCCCTTAGGAAACACAGTAGAGTAGAAGAGTGCTCTTTCCTCAAAAGCAGAGTGTGTTTCTTGGAAGGCGAGCTAGTGTTTGTTTCCCAGTCCTAAATGGAGTTGAGTCACATGCAGTTTTTTGTCCTACGAGCAAGAGTTGTTTTCTGGTAAGACGAGTCACTATTGTGCTCCAATTGCCATACACAGTGCAAATAGCACTCGCGTCTGTTCCGAGCAAGTACAATGTATTGGACTGAAGAGGATCTACTGTTCTTGTCAGGTTCCTAAGCAGAGTTGAACTAGATATGGCCGTGTGTGTAGGAAGCACAGTTGTTTTGTTCTGAGCAAGCTCACTGTTCTGGCCCTACAGGAAACACAGTAGAGTAGAAGAGTGCTCTTTTCTCAAAAGCAGATTGTGTTTCTTGTAAGGGGAGCTAGCGTTTGTTTCCCATTCCTATATGGAGTTGAATCACATGCAGTTTCTGGTCCTACGAGCAAGAGTTGTTTTTTGGTAAGGAAAGACACTATTGTGCTCCAATTGCCATACACAGTGCAAATAGCACATGCGTCTGTTCCCAGCAAGTACAGTGTATCAGACTGAAGAGGAGCTACTGTTCTTGTCAGTTTCCTAAGCAGAGTTGAACTAGATATGGCCCGTGTGTGTAGGAAGCACAGTTCTTATGTTCTGAGCAAGCTCACTGTTCTGTCCTTATAGGAAACACAGTAGAGTAGAAGAGTGCACTTTTCTTAAAAGCAGAGTGTGTTTCTTGTAAGGCGAGCTCGCGTTTGTTTCCCAGTCCTAAATGGAATTGAGTCACATGCAGTTTCTGGTCCTATGAGCAAGAGTTGTTTTCTGGTAAGAAGAGTCACTGTTGCGCTCCAAATGTCGTATACAGTGCAAATAGCACTCGCGTCTTTCCCAGCAAGTACAGTTTATCGGACTGAATAGGAGCTACTGTTCTTGTCAGTTTCCTAAGCAGACTTGATCTAGATATGGCCGTGTGTGTAGGAAGCACAGTTTTTTTGTTCTGAGCAAGCTCACTGTTCGGAACACATAGGAAACACAGTAGAGTAGAAGAGTGCTCTTTTCTCAAAAGCAGAGTGTGTTTTTGGAAGTCGAGCTAGCGTTTGTTTCCCAGTCCTAAATGGAGTTGAGTCACATGCAGTTTTTTGTCCTACGAGCAAGAGTTGTTTTCTGGTAAGACGAGTTACTATTGTGCTCCAATTGCCATACACAGTGCAAATAGCACTCGCGTCTGTTCCGAGCAAGTACAGTGTATTGGACTGAAGAGGATCTACTGTTCTTGTCAGGTTCCTAAGCAGAGTTGAACTAGATATGGTCCGTGTGTGTAGGAAGCACAGTTGTTTTGTTCTGAGCAAGCTCACTGTTTAGACCCCATAGGAAACACAGTAGAGTAGAAGAGTGCTCTTTTCTCAAAAGCAGAGTGTGTTTATTTTAAGGCGACCTAGCGTTTGTTTCCCAGTCCTAAATGGAGTGTAATCACATGCAGTTTCTGGTCCTACGAGCAAGAGTTGTTTTATGGTAAGAAGAGTCACTATTGCGCTGCCATTGCCATACACAGGACTAATAGCACTGTTGTCTGTTCCCAGCAGTATAGTGTATTGGACTGAAGAGGATCTACTGTTCTTGTCAGGTTCCTAAGCAGAATTGAACTAGATATGGCCGTGTGTGTAGGAAGCACAGTTCTATTGTTCTGAGCAAGTTCACTGTTCGGACCTCTTAGGAAACACAATAGAGTAGAAGAGTGCTTTTTTCTCTAAATCAGAGTGTGTTTCTTGTAAGGCGAGTTAGTGTTTGTTTCCCAGTCCTAAGTGGAGTTGAATCACATGCAGTTTCTGGTCCTACGAGCAAGAGTTGTTTTCTGGTAAGAAGAGTCACTATTGTGCTCCCATTGCCATACACAGGGCAAATAGCACACGCGTCTGTTCCCAGCATGGACAGTGTATTGGACTGAAGAGGATCTACTGTTCTTGTCAGGTTCCTAAGCACAGTTGAACTAGATTTGGCCGTGTGTGTAGGAAGCACAGTTCTTTTGTTCTGAGCAAGCTCACTGTTCTGGCCCTATAGGAAACACAGTAGAGTAGAAGAGTGCTCTTTTCTCAAAAGCAGGGTGTGTTTCATGTAAGGCGAGCTAGCATTTGTTTCCCAGTCCTAAATGGAGTTGAATCACATGCAGTTTCTGGTCCTACGAGCAAGAGTTGTTTTCTGGTAAGGAAAGTCACTATTGCGCTCCCATTTCCATACACAGTGCAAATAGCCCTCCAGTCTGTTCCCAGCAAGTACAGTGTATCGGACTGAAGAGGATCTACTGTTCTTGTCAGGTTCCTAAGCAGACTTGAACTAGATGTGGCCGTGTTTGTAGGAAGCACAGTTTTTTTATTCTGAGCAAGCTCACTGTTCGTAACACATAGGAAACAGTAGAGTAGAAGAGTGCTCTTTTCTCAAAAGCAGAGTGTGTTTCTTGGAAGGCGAGCTAGTGTTTGTTTCACAGTCCTAAATGGAGTTGAGTCACATGCAGTTTTTTGTCTTACCAGCAAGAGTTGTTTTCTGGTAAGACGAGTCACTATTGTGCTCCAATTGCCATACACAGTGCAAATAGCACTAGCGTCTGTTCCCAGCAAGTACAGTGTATTGGACTGAAGAGGAGCTACTGTTCTTGTCAGTTTCCTAAGCAGAGTTGAACTAGATATGGCCGTGTGTGTAGGAAGCACAGTTCTTTTGTTCTGAGCAAGCTCACTGTTTGGACCCCATAGGAAACACAGTAGAGTAGAAGAGTGCTCTTTTCTCTAAAGCAGAGTGTGTTTCTTGTAAGACGAGCTAGCATTTGTTTCCCAGTCCTAAATGGAGTGTTATCACATGCAGTTTCTGGTCCTATGAGCAAGAGTTGTTTTCTGGTAAGGAAAGTCACTATTGCGCTCCCATTGCCATACACACTGCAAATAGCACATTCGTGTGTTCCCAGCAAGTACAGTGTATCAGACTGAAGAGGAGCTACTGTTCTTGTCAGTTTCCTAAGCAGAGTTGAACTCGATATGGCCCGTGTGTGTAGGAAACACAGTTCTTATGTTCTGAGCAAGCTCACTGTTTCGGCCCTATAGGAAACACAGTAGAGTAGAAGAGTGCACTTTTCTTAAAAGCAGAGTGTGTTTCTTGTAAGGCAAGCTCGCGTTTGTTTCCCAGTCCTAAATGGAGTTGAGTCACATGCAGTTTTTTGTCCTACGAGCAAGAGTTGTTTTCTGGTAAGGAAAGTCACTATTGCGCTCCCCTTGCCATACATAGTGCAAATAGCTCTCGCGTCTATTCCCAGCAAGTACAGTGTATTGGACTGAAGAGGATCTAATGTTCTTGTCAGGTTCCTAAGCAGAGTTGAACTAGATATGGTCCGTGTGTGTAGGAAGCACAGTTGTTTTGTTCTGAGCAAGCTCACTGTTTAGACCCCATAGGAAACACAGTAGAGTAGAAGAGTGCTCTTTTCTCAAAAGCAGAGTGTGTTTCTTGTAAGGCGAGCTAGCGTTTGTTTCCCAGTCCTAAATGGAGTTGAATCCCATGCAGTTTCTCGTCCTAAGAGCAAGAGTTGTTTTCTGGTAAGAAGAGTCACTATTGCACTGCCATTGCCATACACAGGACAAATAGCACTGTTGTCTGTTCCCAGCAGTACAGTGTATTGGACTGAAGAGGATCTACTGTTCTTGTCAGGTTCCTAAGCAGAATTGACCTAGGTATGGTGGTGTGTGTAGGAAGCACGGTTTTTTTGTTCCGAGCAAGCTCACTGTTCCGACCTCATAGGAAACACAGTAGAGTAGAAGAGTGCTCTTTTCTCAAAAGCAGAGTGTGTTTCTTGTAAGGCGAGCTAGCATTTGTTTCCCAGTGCTAAATGGAGTTGAGTCACGTGCAGTTTTTTGTCTTACGAGCAAGAGTTGTTTTCTGGTAAGACGAGTCACTATTGTGCTCCAATAGCCATACACAGTGCAAATAGCAGTCCCGTCTGTTCCCAGGAAGTACAGTGTATGGGAGTGAAGAGGAGCTACTGTTCTTGTCAGTTTCCTAAGCAGAGTTGAACTAGATATGGCTCGTGTATGTAGGAAGCACAGTGCTTTTTTTCTGAGCAAGCTCACTGTTTGGACCCCTTAGGAAACACAGTAGAGTAGAAGAGTGCTCTTTCCTCAAAAGCAGAGTGTGTTTCTTGGAAGGCGAGCTAGTGTTTGTTTCCCAGTCCTAAATGGAGTTGAGTCACATGCAGTTTTTTGTCCTACGAGCAAGAGTTGTTTTCTGGTAAGACGAGTCACTATTGTGCTCCAATTGCCATACACAGTGCAAATAGCACTCGCGTCTGTTCCGAGCAAGTACAATGTATTGGACTGAAGAGGATCTACTGTTCTTGTCAGGTTCCTAAGCAGAGTTGAACTAGATATGGCCGTGTGTGTAGGAAGCACAGTTGTTTTGTTCTGAGCAAGCTCACTGTTCTGGCCCTACAGGAAACACAGTAGAGTAGAAGAGTGCTCTTTTCTCAAAAGCAGATTGTGTTTCTTGTAAGGGGAGCTAGCGTTTGTTTCCCATTCCTATATGGAGTTGAATCACATGCAGTTTCTGGTCCTATGAGCAAGAGTTGTTTTTTGGTAAGGAAAGACACTATTGTGCTCCAATTGCCATACACAGTGCAAATAGCACATGCGTCTGTTCCCAGCAAGTACAGTGTATCAGACTGAAGAGGAGCTACTGTTCTTGTCAGTTTCCTAATCAGAGTTGAACTAGATATGGCCCGTGTGTGTAGGAAGCACAGTTCTTATGTTCTGAGCAAGCTCACTGTTCTGTCCTTATAGGAAACACAGTAGAGTAGAAGAGTGCACTTTTCTTAAAAGCAGAGTGTGTTTCTTGTAAGGCGAGCTCGCGTTTGTTTCCCAGTCCTAAATGGAGTTGAGTCACATGCAGTTTCTGGTCCTATGAGCAAGAGTTGTTTTCTGGTAAGAAGAGTCACTGTTGCGCTCCAAATGTCGTATACAGTGCAAATAGCACTCGCGTCTGTTCCCAGCAAGTACAGTTTATCGGACTGAATAGGAGCTACTGTTCTTGTCAGTTTCCTAAGCAGACTTGATCTAGATATGGCCGTGTGTGTAGGAAGCACAGTTTTTTTGTTCTGAGCAAGCTCACTGTTCGGAACACATAGGAAACACAGTAGAGTAGAAGAGTGCTCTTTTCTCAAAAGCAGAGTGTGTTTTTGGAAGTCGAGCTAGCGTTTGTTTCCCAGTCCTAAATGGAGTTGAGTCACATGCAGTTTTTTGTCCTACGAGCAAGAGTTGTTTTCTGGTAAGACGAGTTACTATTGTGCTCCAATTGCCATACACAGTGCAAATAGCACTCGCGTCTGTTCCGAGCAAGTACAGTGTATTGGACTGAAGAGGATCTACTGTTCTTGTCAGGTTCCTAAGCAGAGTTGAACTAGATATGGTCCGTGTGTGTAGGAAGCACAGTTGTTTTGTTCTGAGCAAGCTCACTGTTTAGACCCCATAGGAAACACAGTAGAGTAGAAGAGTGCTCTTTTCTCAAAAGCAGAGTGTGTTTATTTTAAGGCGACCTAGCGTTTGTTTCCCAGTCCTAAATGGAGTGTAATCACATGCAGTTTCTGGTCCTACGAGCAAGAGTTGTTTTATGGTAAGAAGAGTCACTATTGCGCTGCCATTGCCATACACAGGACTAATAGCACTGTTGTCTGTTCCCAGCAGTATAGTGTATTGGACTGAAGAGGATCTACTGTTCTTGTCAGGTTCCTAAGCAGAATTGAAATAGATATGGCCGTGTGTGTAGGAAGCACAGTTCTATTATTCTGAGCAAGTTCACTGTTCGGACCTCTTAGGAAACACAATAGAGTAGAAGAGTGCTTTTTTCTCTAAATCAGAGTGTGTTTCTTGTAAGGCGAGTTAGTGTTTGTTTCCCAGTCCTAAGTGGAGTTGAATCACATGCAGTTTCTGGTCCTACAAGCAAGAGTTGTTTTCTGGTAAGAAGAGTCACTATTGTGCTCCCATTGCCATACACAGGGCAAATAGCACACGCGTCTGTTCCCAGCATGGACAGTGTATTGGACTGAAGAGGATCTACTGTTCTTGTCAGGTTCCTAAGCAGAGTTGAACTCGATATGGCCCGTGTGTGTAGGAAACACAGTTCTTATGTTCTGAGCAAGCTCACTGTTTCGGCCCTATAGGAAACACAGTAGAGTAGAAGAGTGCACTTTTCTTAAAAGCAGAGTGTGTTTCTTGTAAGGCAAGCTCGCGTTTGTTTCCCAGTCCTAAATGGAGTTGAGTCACATGCAGTTTTTTGTCCTACGAGCAAGAGTTGTTTTCTGGTAAGGAAAGTCACTATTGCGCTCCCCTTGCCATACATAGTGCAAATAGCTCTCGCGTCTATTCCCAGCAAGTACAGTGTATTGGACTGAAGAGGATCTAATGTTCTTGTCAGTTTCTCCTCCTAAGAGCAAGAGTTGTTTTCTGGTAAGAAGAGTCACTATTGCGCTGCCATTGCCATACACAGGACAAATAGCACTGTTGTCTGTTCCCAGCAGTGTTTGTTTCTCAGTCCTAAATGGAGTTGAGTCACATGCAGTTTTTTGTCTTACCAGCAAGAGTTGTTTTCTGGTAAGACGAGTCACTATTGTGCTCCAATAGCCATACACAGTGCAAATAGCAGTCCCGTCTGTTCCCAGGAAGTACAGTGTATGGGAGTGAAGAGGAGCTACTGTTCTTGTCAGTTTCCTAAGCAGAGTTGAACTAGATATGGCCCGAGTGTAGGAAGCACAGTTCTTTTGTTCTGAGCAAGCTCACTGTTCTGGCCCTATAGGAAACACAGTAGAGTAGAAGAGTGCTCTTTTCTCTAAAGCAGAGTGTGTTTCTTGTAAGGCAAGCTAGCGTTTGTTTCCCAGTCCTAAATGGAGTTGAATCACATGCAGTTTCTGGTCCTACAAGCAAGAGTTGTTTTATGGTAAGAAGAGTCACTATTGCCCTGCCATTGCCATACACAGGACAAATAGCATGTTGTCTGTTCCCAGCAGTACAGTGTATTGGACTGAAGAGGATCTACTGTTCTTGTCAGGTTCCTAAGCAGAATTGAACTAGATATGGCCGTGTGTGTAGGAAGCACAGTTCTTTTGTTCTGAGCAAGTTCACTGTTCGGACCTCCTAGGTAACACAATAGAGTAGAAGAGTGCTTTTTTCTCTAAATCAGAGTGTGTTTCTTGTAAGGCGAGTTAGTGTTTGTTTCCCAGTCCTAAGTGGAGTTGTATCACATGCAGTTTTTGGTCCTACGAGCAAGAGTTGTTTTCCGGTAAGAAGAGTCACTATTGTGCTCCCATTGTCATACACAGGGCAAATAGCACACGCGTCTGTTCCCAGCATGTACAGTGTATTGGACTGAAGAGGATCTACTGTTCTTGTCAGGTTCCTAAGCAGAGTTGAACTAGATATGGCCGTGTGTGTAGGAAGCACGGTTCTTTTGTTCTGAGCAAGCTCACTGTTCTGGCCCTATAGGAAACACAGTAGAGTAGAAGAGTGCTCTTTTCTCAAAAGCAGATTGTGTTTCTTGTAAGGCGAGCTAGCGTTTGTTTCCCAGTCCCATATGCAGTTGAATCACATGCAGGTTCTGGTCCTACGAGCAAGAGTTGTTTTTTGGTAAGGAAAGTCACTATTGCGCTCCCATTGCCATACACAGTGCAAATAGCACTCGCTTCTGCTCCCAGCAAGTACAGTGTATCGGACTGAAGAGGATCTACTGTTCTTGTCAGTTTCCTAAGCAGAGTTGATCGAGTTATGTCCCACGTGTGTAGGAAGCACATTTCTTTTGTTCTGAGCAAGCTCACTGTTTGGACCCCATAGGAAACACAGTAGAGTAGAAGAGTGCTCTTTTCTCAAAAGCAGAGTGTGTTTCTTGTAAGGCAAGCTAGCGTTTGTTTCCCAGTCCTAAATGGAGTTGAATCACATGCAGTTTCTGGTCCTACAAGCAAGAGCTGTTTTCTGGTAAGAAGAGTCACTATTGCGCTGCCATTGCCATACACAGGACAAATAGCACTGGCGTCTTTTCCCAGCAAGTACAGTGTATTGGACGAAAGAGGATCTACTGTTCTTGTCAGGTTCCTAATGAGACTTGAACTAGATATGGCCGTGTGTGTTGGAAGCACAGTTTTTTTGTTCTGAGCAAGCTCACTGTTCGGACCCCATAGGTTACACAGTAGAGTAGAAGAGTGCTCTTTTCTCTAAAGCAGAGTGTGTTTCTAGTAAGGCGAGCTCGCGTTTGTTTCCCAGTCCTAAATGAGTTGTCACAGGCAGTTTTTGGTCCTACGAGCAAGAGTTGTTTTCTGGTAAGGAAAGTCACTATTGCGCTCCCATTGCCATACACAGTGCAAATAGCACTCGCGTCTGTTCCCAGCAAGTACAGTGTATCGGACTGAAGAGGAGCTACTGTTCTTGTCAGTTTCCTAAGCAGAGTTGAACTAGTTATGGCCCGTGTGTGCAGGAAGCACAGTTCTTATGTTCTGAGCAAGCTCACTGTTCTGGCCCTATAGGAAACACAGTAGAGTAGAAGAGTGCTCTTTTCTCTAAAGCAGAGTGTGTTTCTTGTAAGGCAAGCTAGTGTTTGTTTCCTAGTCCTAAATGGAGTTGAATCACAAGCAGTTTCAGGTCCTACGAACAGGAGTTGTTTTCTGGTAAGGAAAGTCACTATTGCGCTCCCATTGCCATACACAGTGCAAATAGCACTCGCGTCTGTTCCCAGCAAGTACAGTGTATTGGACAGAAGAGGATCTACTGTTCTTGTCAGGTTCCTAAGCAGACTTGAACGAGATATGGCCGTGTGTGTAGGAAGCACAGTTTTATTGTTTTGAGCAAGCTCACTCTTCTGGCCCTATAGGAAGCACAGTAGAGTAGAAGAGTGCTCTTTTCTCAAAAGCAGAGTGTGTTTTTTGTAAAGCAAGCTAGAGTTTGTTTCCCAGTCTTAAATGGAGTTGAGTCACATGCAGTTTTTTGTTCTATGTGCAAGAGTTGTTTTCTGGTAAGACGAGTCACTATTGTGCTCCAAATGCAATACACAGTGCAAATAGCACTGGCGTCTGTTCCCAGCAAGTACAGTGTTTTGGACTGAGGAGGATCTACTGTTCTTGTCAGTTATCTAAGCAGAGTTGAACTAGATATGGCCCTTGTAGGAAGCACAGTTCTTTTGTTCTGAGCACGCTCACTGTTCTGGCCCTGTAGGAAACACAGTAGAGTAGAAGAGTGCTCTTTTTCTAAAGCAGAGTGTGTTTCTTGTAAGGCGAGCTAGCATTTGTTTCCCAGTCCTAAATCGCGTTGAATCCCATGCAGTTTATGGTCCTAAGAGCAAGAGTTGTTTTCTGGTAAGGAAAGTCACTATTGCGCTCTCATTGCCATACACAGTGTAAATAGCACTCGCGTCTGTTCCCAGCAAGTACAGTGTATTGGACTGAAGAGGAGCTACTGTTCTTGTCAGTTTCCTAAGCAGAGTTGAACTACATATGTTCCGTGTGTGTAGGAACCACAGTTCTTTTGTTCTGAGCAAGCTCACTGTTTGGACCCCATAGGACACATTAGAGTAGAAGAGTGCTCTTTTCTCTAAAGCAGTGTGTTTCTTGTAAGGTGAGCTAGCGTTTGTTTCCCAGTCCTAAATGGAGTTGAATCACATGCAGTTTCTGGTCCTACGACCAAGAGTTGTTTTCTGGTAAGGAAAGTCACTATTGTGCTCCCATTGCCATACACAGTGCAAATAGCACAAGCGTCTGTTCCCAGCAAGTACAGTGTATTGGACTGAAGAGGAGATACTGTTCTTGTCAGTTTCCTAAGCAGAGTTAATCTAGATATGGCCCGTGTGTCTAGGAAGCACAGTTCATTTGTTCTGAGCAAGCTAACTGTTCTGGCCCTATAGGAAACACAGTAGAGTAGAAGAGTGCTCTTTTCTCAAAAGCAGAGTGTGTTTCTTGTAAGGTGAGCTAGAGTTTGTTTCGCAGTCCTAAATGGAGTTGAGTCAAATGCAGTTTTTGGTCCTACGAGCAATAGTTGTTTTCTGGTAAGATGAGTCACTATTGTGCTCCAATTGCCATACACAGTGCACATAGCACTCGCGTCTGTTCTCAGCAAGTACAGTGTATCGGACTGAAGAGTAGCTGCTGTTCTTGTCAGTTTCCTAAGCAGAGTTGAAATAGATATGGCCCGTGTGTTTAGGAAGCACAGTTATTATGTTCTGAGCAAGCTCACTGTTCTGGTCCTACAGGAAACACAGTAGAGTAGAAGAGTGCTCTTTTCTCTAAAGCAGAGTGTGTTTCTTGTAAGGCGAGCTCGCGTTTGTTTCCCAGTCCTAAATGGAGTTGAATCACAGACAGTTTCTGGTCCTACGAGCAAGAAATGTTTTCTGGTAAGGAAAGTCATTATTGTGCTCCCATTGCCATACACAGTGCAAATAGCACATGTGTCTGTTCCCAGCAAGTACAGTGTATTGGACTGAAGAGGAGCTACTGTTCTTGTCAGGTTCCTAAGCAGAGTTGAACTAGATATGGCCCGTGTGTGTAGGAAGCGAGTTCTTATGTTATGAGCAAGCTCACTGTTCTGGCCCTACAGGAAACACAGTAGAATAGAAGAGTGCTCTTTTCTCTAAAGCAGAGTGTGTTTCTTGTAAGGCGAGCTAGCGTTTGTTTCCCAGTCCTAAATGGAGTTGAGTCACATGAAGTTTTTTGTCCTACGAGCAAGAGTTGTTTTCTGGTAAGACTAGTAAATATTGTTCTCCAATTGCCATACACAGTGAAAATAGCACTCGCGTCTGTTCCACGCAAGTAAAGTGTATTGGACTGAAGAGGAGCTACTGTTCTTGTCAGTTTCCTAAGCAGAGTTGAACTAGATATGGCCCATGTGTGTAGGAAGCACAGTTCTTTTGTTCTGAGCAAGCTCACTGTTCGGACCCCATAGGAAACACAGTAGAGTAGAAGAGTGCTCTTTTCTCAAAAGCAGAGTGTGTTTCATGTAAGGCGAGCTAGCATTTGTTTCCCAGACCTAAATGGAGTTGAATCACATGGAGTTTCTGGTCCTACGAGCTAGAGTTGTTTTATGGTAAGGAAAGTCACTGTTGTGCTCCCATTGCCCTACACAAGGCTAATAGCACTCGCGTCTTTTCCCAGCAAATACAGTGTATTGGACTGAATAGGAGCTACTGTTCTTGTCAGTTTACTAAGCAGAGTTGAACTAGATATGGTCCGTGTGTGTAGGAAGCACAGTTCTTTTGTTCTGAGCAAGCTCACTGTTTGGACCCCATAGGAAACACAGTAGAGTAGAAGAGTGCTCTTTTCTCTAAAGCAGAATGTGTTTCTTGTAAGGCGAGCTACCGTTTGTTTCCCAGTCCTAAATGGAGTGGAATCACATGCAGTTTCTGGTCCTAGGAGCAAGAGTTGTTTTCTGGTAAAGAAAGTCACTATTGCGCTCCCATTGCCATACACAGTGCAAATAGCCCTCCCGTCTTTACCCAGCAAGTACAGTGTATTGGACTGAAGAGGAGCTACTGTTCTTCTCAGTTTCCTAAGAAGAGTTGAACTAGGTATGGCCCGTGTGTGTAGGAGGCACAGTTCTTTTTTTCTGAGCAAGCTCACTGTTCTGGCACTATAGGAAGAACAGTAGAGTAGAAGAGTGCTCTTTTCTCAAAAGCAGAGTGTGTTTCTTGGAAGTCGAGCTAGCGTTTGTTTCCCATTCCTAAATGGAGTTGAGTCACATGCAGTTTTTGGTCCTACGAGCAAGAGTTGTTTTCTGGTAAGACGAGTCACTATTGTGCTCCAATTACCATACACAGTGCAAATAGCACTCTTGTCTGTTCCCCGCAAGTAAAGTGTATCGGACTGAAGAGGAGCTACTGTTCTTGTCAGTTTTCTAAGCAGAGTTGAACTAGATATGGCCCATGTGTAGGAAGCACAGTTCTTTTGTTCTGAGCAAGCTCACTTTCTGGCCCTATAGGAAACACAGTAGAGTAGAAGAGTGCTCTTTTCTCTAATGCAGAGTGTGTTTCTTGTAAGACAAGGTAGTGTTTGTTTCCCAGTCCTAAATGGAGTTGATTCACATGCAGTTTCTGGTCCTACAAGCAAGAGTTGTTTTATGGTAAGAAGAGTCACTATTGTGCTGCCATTGCCAAACACAGGACAAATAGCACTGGTGTCTGTTCCCAGCAAGTACACTGTATTGGACTGAAGAGGATCTACTGTTCTTGTCAGGTCCCTAGCAGACTTGAACTAGATATGGCCGTGTGTGTAGGAAGCACAGTTCGTTTGTTCTCAACAAGCTCACTGTTCGGACCCCATATGAAACACAGTAGAGTAGATGAGTGCTCTTTTCTCAAAAGCAGAGTGTGTTTCTTGTAAGGCAAGCTAGCGTTTGTTTCCCAGTCCTAAGTGGTGTTGAATCACATGCAGTTTCTGGTCCTACGAGCAAGAGTTGTTTTCTGGTAAGGAAAGTCACTATTGCGCTCCCATTGCCATACACAGTGCAAATAGCACTCGCGTCTGTTCCCAGCAAGTACAGTGTATCGGACTGAAGAGGAGCTACTGTTCTTGTCAGTTTCCTAAGCAGAGTTGAACTAGTTATGGCCCGTGTGTGTAGGAAGCACAGTTCTTATGTTCTGAGCAAGCTCACTGTTCTGGCCCTATAGGAAACACAGTAGAGTAGAAGAGTGCTCTTTTCTCTAAAGCAGAGTGTGTTTCTTGTAAGGCAAGCTAGCGTTTGTTTCCTAGTCCTAAATGGAGTTGAATCACAAGCAGTTTCAGGTCCTACGAACAAGAGTTGTTTTCTGGTAAGGAAAGTCACATTGCGCTCCAATTGCCATACACTGTGCAAATATCACTCGCGTCTGTTCCCAGCAAGTACAGTGTATTGGACTGAAGAGGATCTACTGTTCTTGTCAGGTTCCTAAGCAGACTTGAACTAGATATGGCCGTGTGTGTAGGAAGCACAGTTTTTTTGTTTTGAGCAAGCTCACTGTTCTGGCCCTATAGGAAGCACAGTAGAGTAGAAGAGTGCTCTTTTCTCAAAAGCAGAGTGTGTTTCTTGTAAAGCGAGCTAGAGTTTGTTTCCCAGTCCTAAATGGAGTTGAGTCACATGCAGTTTTTTGTTCTATGTGCAAGAGTTGTTTTCTGGTAAGACGAGTCACTATTGTGCTCCAAATGCCGTACACAGTGCAAATAGCACTGGCGTCTGTTCCCAGCAAGTACAGTGTATTGGACTGAAGAGGATCTACTGTTCTTGTCAGTTATCTAAGCAGAGTTGAACTAGATATGGCCCGTGTAGGAAGCACAGTTCTTTTGTTCTGAGCACTCTCACTGTTCTGGCCCTGTAGGAAACACAGTAGAGTAGAAGAGTGCTCTTTTTCTAAAGCAGAGTGTGTTTCTTGTAAGGCGAGCTAGTGTCAGGAGCCAAGTAGCCTAACTGATTCTCATGGGAAAAAGCAGTGTACCCAATCTTCCGTTAACAGTTTCAATAGCAACCATTTTTCAACAAAACCACAGTATGTACCTTTTGATCTACTCCCTGAAACATAATGGTTTGCTGTATGGTCCGTTGATCAGGCCCTGGAACAAAGAGACCTTTTCCTGAACCCTACATTACCCTAACTTCCTCCTAGTAACTTTCCATACCCCTATCTACTTCTCCTAGCTCCTAGCATATATAAACCTGATTCCCCTTGCAATAAACGAGACCTTGACGCAACTCAGACTGACTTTGTCTTCCTTTACGTGCCTGGTCTCCTTTCTCTCTCACCCCCATTGATCTTTCAGGAGGTGCCTCCTCGGGTCTCATCAAATAACGTGGCCCGCGGGACGGGTCAAGTGGCGCCCGAACGTGGGGCTCGAGGCACGTTGACCTACCGGACGACGGATAACAAAAGGGGCCCCGGAGAGAATTAGTGTAGAGACGCCCAGACCGCATCACTCGTGCAACGCGGGAGAGTCTTGAGGTAAGTGTCGTCCAATCGATCAATGGGAAAAAATTTATCTAAAGAGGCTGTTTTTTTTAAAGGAGATGAAAGGGAATCTTCGGGAGAGAGGATTAAGAGTTAAAAAAAAGGATTTAGTAAAGTTCTTTCAATATGTGGAGGATAAGTGTCCCTGGTTAGTGATTGATGGACCAGGAATTCACCCTTTGACTTGGAACAAGGTTGGAAAAGATATTAACAAATTAATCAGAGACGGGGAAAATGTCCCCGATGCCTTTTTTAGTTTTTATGGTGTGATTAGAGATTTTCTAAAGGAAGCAGAGGGAGATGGGCGTGTTTCACATTTACTAGCCCTTGCAGAGGATTTTCTCTCAAACTCCCCCTGCCTGACACCCAAGTGTCCAGAGGTTTATTGACATCTACCGGTAAGAGCGCTCTCTGTCTTGTCTGTGTCTCTCTGTCTTGTTACTTTTGTTTTGTACTTTGCAGGCTCGATTTGTACTTTGCAGGCTCTCACTGGGACAGACGTGTCCAGACAGTGAACCTGGCGGCGAAGGGAGACGTCCCAGAGCCCTAAAGCCACCTCAGAGGTGACGATCTGGTTTAGGAGCATCTTTGGGTATCTTCCCCCACGGTGGGAGGAAGTGCCACTTTGTATTTTGTCCCGGGAATTTGTCAGAGCCATTTTGTGGGGTTTTTTTTGTATGTTTTGTTGTGATCATTGTTACTTTACTCTCTTCTTCTCTTCCAAGAAACAAGGTGCATGTCTGACTGACAGGGATGTGGAAGCCCCTGATGTCTGTTTAATTAAGGACAGAGATCCTCCAGTCTGGATTGTTTTTGGTGTGATTGAGCCTGGAGGGTCAAAACCTCCCCCCCCCAAAGCACATCAAGCTGTCATTGTTCTTGGAGCTTTGTTGGTTGTTTGGTTGGGGCAAAGTTTTTTCGTGTGCCCTTGGTCTTGTGTGTAATGTGTTAATTGTTCTCATTGTTGACTTGACTGTGACGGACGCTATGGGACAGTTCCCTTCTTCTCCACTAGACCTTTGCCTAGCCCACTGAAAGGATGTGTGAGCCACAATAGAGGGAACTGGGTCCCCCACTCCCACTCCCCGACTGAACTGAGATAAACAGGTGGCTCCTGCCAGGTGGGGCTTGCATACTGCAAGAGGGGCTCACTAGCTGTGAATGAGGCTGTCGTCTCAGTGCTGATGTTCTGGTTCTTGGATTGTCTGTGTAAATGTTATTTGTTTTTGTCTACTAACCTCCCTTATTTTTCTAGAGGAAGAGGAGGAGAGAGAGGCATAACAAAGGCTACCTCCATCCCTCCCTAGCTCTCTTGCTATCAGGACTGCAGCCAGCTGGCTGCTCTCACGAGGGTGGGGGTGCGTGCTCTCAGTACAGGCGGGCAAAGACGGGAACTTTGGACAGGACAATGGGGACTGCCTGCAATTGACAAAAACTGTGTGTACACTGAACAGAGAATCTGACTTTAGTCAGAAGAGTTAACAAAAACTTTTTTTCAGGAACACTGGCAGCCAAGGACACACTCTATGCCCACTGCTCCCCCTCCCTTCCTTTACTGTGATAACTTCAAGGTTTCTTCTGCTGGCCAGCAGCTTCTCTTGTTAACCCTTCTCTGTCCTGGTATTGCTTAAAAAGAAATGTTAAATTACCAGTTCAAGACACTGGGAAAATTATGCTTTTGTTTTCACAGGAAAAATAAAAATTTACATGGGTTTTGGTCATTTGAGTTCAATGGGTTACAAATACTTGCCATCATTTAAGAGACTTGGTTTCAAATTATTGCTGGTTAAGATAAAAATAATGTTTTTATAAAAAATGACTTGAGATATATATATAAAAATAATGAAATATGTTTCAGATTTCTTTGTCTTGCTATTCTGCTGTTACATTGAGACTCCAAAGGGTCATAGTTGTAAAAATGTCTGTCTACTCTACAGGTATGAATGAAAAATGTGGCCACATGTATGTTTGGTTTTGAATGTCTGAGTTTGCATGTCCTTTGTGTTAAGAAATACAAGTTAATACTAGTCATCTGGCTATTCAGATACTAGTTTAAAGCATAAACTGTTCTATTTAAATAAAAAAACTGAGAGGTATATTTGACTAATATATCTATAAGAGAACAAATTGGCCTGGTTATTGTTACTAAATTTAGAGATATTTTTAAGATTGGGCCTAGATTTGTTTGGCTCAGATACATTTAATAGATAATGGTCCTCAAACCTGTCAAAGATCTGGTAAATATGGCATTTACATTATTTGATGAAAAACTTACTATAGCAAACAGAGACTCCAAGCTCCCCAGCTCCTAGCAATGACTCCCAAGGAATGGCCAATTCCCCTATGCTATGTCAAAAGTATGTAGCTCAGTCTATCGATCCAGTGAGGGTCTAATACCCCGAAGTTTATATTATACATTATATGGATGACTTGTTAATAGCAGGGAAATCTGTAGAAAAAACACAAAATGTAGCTCAAAAGATAATTATCACACTTCAGGACTGAGGATTTCATATAGCTCCAGAGAAGATACAAACCCAATACCCCTTCCTGTTTTTAGGGTTCGAGTTACACCCGGACCTCCTCTATACACAAAACATCCAGATTAGAAAAGATACACTTCGTTGTCTCAATGATTTTCAAAAGCTTTTAGGGGATATCAATTGGCTGCAACCCTATTTAAAAATAACCAAGGGAGAGTTACGCCCCCCTTGAGGATATCCTCAAAGGAGACTCTGATCCTCAATCCCCTAGATACCTTACTGTGGAGGCAGAGAGGGTGTTCCAAAAGGTTGAAACGGCCATCACTCAACAACATACGGGATATTTTGACCCAACTCTCCCATTGTATTTGATCATTTTTTCTACAGATTTTGCCCCTACAGGCCTGCTTTGGCAAGAGTCCGTACCTTTACTGTGGATACATCTTCCTGTTACTAAAAGAAAAATCCTTCCTACTTATCCTTCCCTGGTTTGCCAATCGATAATGTTAGGAATAAAAGCCTCCACTCGATACTTTGGACATGACCCTGATATTATTGTTATGCCATATGATAAAGAGCAACTTGAATGGTTATGCACCTGTAGTCCTGACTGGGCCATTCTTGTCTGCACCTATGAAGGGAAACTTGACACACAAATGCCCAGTAACAAACTCCTACAATTCTTCTCCCTCACTTCTTTTGTTTTTCTTAAAAATACCCGAATGGAGCCCATCCCGGACTCCCCTGTGCTTTTCATAGATGGGTCAAGTAATGGTAAATCTGCTTATGTCCTCAATGGCCAAAAGAATGTTATGACAACCCCTTTCAAGTCAGCTCAGCTGGTGGAGCTATATGCTGCCCTTGCTGTCTTTAAAGGTTTTGAAGATTGCTCCTTTAATTTGTATTCAGACAGTAGATATGTGGTAGGGGCTTTACAGGCTTTAGAAATGGTCCCAATAATCCAACCCATTACTCCCACCTTTCAAATGTTTTCTGAATTACAAAAATTAATACGACAAAGGTCGCTACCCTTTTATGTTGGCCATATTCGTGCCCACACAGGCCTACCTGGACCCCTAGCTCAGGGAAATGAACTTGCAGATTCTGCTACACGTTCTATCTTGATTTCTCATTTGGAACATGATCAGGTAGCAGCTGCTCGTGAGGCGCACCGCCTTCATCACCTCAATGCTCAAACTTTGAGACTAAGGTTCTCAATTACTAGAGAACAGGCTAGGGAAATTGTAAAAAGCTGCAAAAATTGCCTGATGCTCTTACCTGAACCTCATTATGGAGTAAACCCCAGAGGGCTTATTCCTGGACAACTATGGCAGATGGATGTCACCCATGTTCCTTCTTTTGGCAAATTAAAGTTTATACATGTTACTGTAGATACCTTCAGTGGATTTATTTGTGCCTCTGCTCATAGTGGAGAAGCCACCAAAGATGTTATCAATCATATGTTACATGTCTTCACAGTGCTAGGTCAGCCGAAATGTATAAAAACTGATAATGGTCCAGGATATACTAGTAGCAAATTTAGACAATTTTGTTTACAATTAGGAATTAAACACATCACTGGAATATCCTATAATCCTCAAGGCCAAGGTATCATGGAGAGAGCTCACCAAACTTTAAAAAATACTCTTAATAAACTTAGCTCACAAGAGACACTATTTCCCCTTAAGGGAAACCACAAAGCTCTGCCTTCTCACACCCTATTCGTATTAAATTTTCTGACATTGGACGCTTTTGGAAAATCTGCAGCTGAGCGACACTGGCACCCAGAAACCAAACAAGGATATGCACAGGTCCTTTGGAAAGATCCAATAACTGGAAAATGGGGCAGTCCTGATCCAGTTATAATCTGGGGAAAGGGGTCTGCATGTATTTATGACTCCAAGGAAAATGGGGCTCGTTGGCTACCAGAAAGACTGATTAAGCTTTACTCTACACAGATTGCCTCCCTAGATTAAGGAAAAAATAACTGTTATGTCCAGGACACAATCCTGAGACAAAATTCTCTCTTTTTCTTTCAGAAATGCCTCCAGCTTGGAAAATAAAGGGAGCCACGGACATCTCAATGGCAGGACCTGTTCATCGCGAGCCTTGGAAAACCAACCCCTGCTTCATCGTTTGCTTACTACTCTTCCCCCTTCCCCTCTCCTGCATCTCCAAGGAAAGCCCCCATGCTATTAAAAAGCTTACCTGGCGAATTTTCACAGTAACGGGGGAGGAGGTCTGGAAGGTTACTGCAAACCATGCTCCCTATTCCTGGTGGCCATCACTCACTCCTGACTTCTGTCAGCTGGCTGCAGGATTGAATTCTTGGGATATACCTACTATTGGCCAACACCAGTTAAATGGTACAGGGGTTCAAACGATTCCAAACTGCAATCAATTTCCTCATAGTCCTAAAACTACTTGGACAAGCCCTTGTGGGACATTCCATGGTAATGACCCTGCTGTGATGACTGCCCCAGGCTGTGTTAGTCCTACAGCTCGTTGTAGGTTAGCACAATCTGACTTTTATGTCTGCCCTAAGGATGGTAGAAGCCAAGCCACGGCTGCTAGATGTGGGGGATTCGAGACCTTCTTTTATGCTCGATGGGGTTGTGAAACTACAGGGGCAGCTTACTGGGAATCAACTTCATCTTGGGACCTTATTTCAGTTACAAGGGGATACAGTAAGCCTAGCACGAATAAACATTTTTGCTTTAGCTCCTATACTGGGACAGCCTATAATCCCGGGCTATCATTACCTTTAAACATAACCTTCACCCCTCAGGGTAGGGCGAATCGAGAATGGCCCTCAGGAAAAACATGGGGACTCTGCTGGTATCTTGATGGTACAGATAAAGGAGTCATTTTCAAGATCTTGCTAATAATAGAAAACCTGTACCCACAGTCGGTAGGACCCAATGTTGTTCTCTCTGACCAAAAAAGTTCCCTCCTATCATGAAAAGGTGCCATCACCTCCTTCCCCCTCACCTCATCCTCGTCCCTTTCCCTACCATACAGGCACCGTGACTACCATCCTAGACTCCAGTAATGGCACTCTCCTTACTCCTTTTGGAGGAACAGGAGATAGATTGTTTAATTTGGTCCAGGGAGCTTATCTGGACCTAAATGCCACAAATCCAAACAGAACCTTGGGTTGCTGGCTCTGCCTTACCTCCAGTCCCCCTTATTATGAAGGAATCACCTTTCAGTCTACTGCCAATAACTTTACTTCCCCGAGCAGTAGGTGTCAGACTAAGCCACATAAACTAACACTCCCTGAAGTCTCAGGACAAGGTTCTTGTTTGGGCAAAATTCCATCAACCCATCATCACCTCTGTAAACAAACTCTGACACCCTATAAAGGGAGCTATTATCTTGAAGCACCCAACGGGTCCTACTGGGCCTGTAACACAGGATTGACCCCTTGCATATCTGCTCAGATATTTGATGATTCCCATGAATTTCGTGTGATGGTCCAGTTATGGCCTCGTGTCACTTATCATCAAGAAAGCTCAGTGATGGAATTCTTTGAGCAGAGAGGCAGATACACTCGAGAACCTGTGTCGATGACTAATGCCCTATTGTTAGGTATTGGAGGCATTGCTGCAGGAGTTGGTACAGGAACTGCTGCCCTCATGCAGAGCAACCACCTTATGCAGTTACAAATGGCTATGACTACTGACCTAGAGGCCATAGAAAGATCCATTTCTGCCCTGGAGAAGTCTTTAACCTCGCTCTCTGAGGTTGTGTTACAAAACAGAAGAGGTCTGGATTTACTATTTTTAAAGGAGGGAGGTTTATGTGCAGCCTTGAAGGAAGAATGCTGCTTTTATGCCGAACACACTGGGGTAGTTAGAGAATCAATGGAGAAACTAAGAGAAAGATTAGCACAAAGAAAACGTGATTTTGAAAATCAAAACAATGGGTTTGAGGGTTGGCTAAAGGGGTCCCCTTGGCTTTCTACTCTGATCCCCACCCTCCTGGCCCCCTTGATCATTTTCCTTCTCCTCCTCACCTTTGGTCCTTGGGCTTTTCAACGACTAACACAATTCATCAAAAATCAGATAGATTTGGCCCTATCAAAAACTGTTTCAGTACATTACCATCGGACAGAAACTCGAGAGGAAACTATTGAAACAGGTGAAAGGCTCAGGTTCAGTGGCCTACGAACCTAAAAACCCCTATAACTAAAAGCTAGAGGGTACTCAATGACGGGAATAGTATGGGGCCTGTGCGGGGAGCACAACGTACAGAGGTCGCCAGAGACTGGCTCAACATGGCACGTTGCCAGACAGGACTGCACCCCATATAGCCTAAGACAGGGGCCCTCTCAATTTATGACCAAAGCCTGCTTTGGCCATTTTATAGAAAGAAGGGGGAATTGTCAGGAGCCAAGTAGCCTAACTGATTCTCATGGGAAAAAGCAGTGTACCCAATCTTCCGTTAACAGTTTCAATAGCAACCATTTTTCAACAAAACCACAGTATGTACCTTTTGATCTACTCCCTGAAACATAATGGTTTGCTGTATGGTCCGTTGATCAGGCCCTGGAACAAAGAGACCTATTCCTGAACCCTACCTTACCCTAACTTCCTCCTAGTAACTTTCCATACCCCTATCTACTTCTCCTAGCTCCTAGCATATATAAACCTGATTCCCCTTGCAATAAACGAGACCTTGACGCAACTCAGACTGACTTTGTCTTCCTTGACGTGCCTGGTCTCCTTTCTCTCTCACCCCCATTGATCTTTCAGGAGGTGCCTCCTCGGGTCTCATCAAATAACGTGGCCCGCGGGACGGGTCAAGCTAGCATTTGTTTCCCAGTCCTAAATCGCGTTGAATCCCATGCAGTTTATGGTCCTAAGAGCAAGAGTTGTTTTCTGGTAAGGAAAGTCACTATTGCGATCTCATTGCCATACACAGTGTAAATAGCACTCGCGACTGTTCCCAGCAAGTACAGTGTATTGGACTGAAGAGGAGCTACTGTTCTTGTCAGTTTCCTAAGCAGAGTTGAACTACATATGGTCCGTGTGTGTAGGAACCACAGTTCTTTTGTTCTGAGCAAGCTCACTGTTTGGACCCCATAGGAAACACAGTAGAGTAGAAGAGTGCTCTTTTCTCTAAAGCAGTGTGTTTCTTGTAAGGTGAGCTAGCGTTTGTTTCCCAGTCCTAAATGGAGTTGAATCACATGCAGTTTCTGGTCCTACGACCAAGAGTTGTTTTCTGGTAAGGAAAGTCACTATTATGCTCCCATTGCCATACACAGTGCAAATAGCACAAGCGTCTGTTCCCAGCAAGTACAGTGTATTAGACTGAAGAGGAGCTACTGTTCTTGTCAGTTTCCTAAGCAGAGTTGAACTAGATATGGCCCGTGTGTCTAGGAAGCACAGTTCATTTGTTCTGAGCAAGCTAACTGTTCTGGCCCTATAGGAAACACAGTAGAGTAGAAGAGTGCTCTTTTCTCAAAAGCAGAGTGTGTTTCTTGTAAGGTGAGCTAGAGTTTGTTTCCCAGTCCTAAATGGAGTTGAGTCAAATGCAGTTTTTGGTCCTACGAGCAATAGTTGTTTTCTGGTAAGACGAGTCACTATTGTGCTCCAATTGCCATACACAGTGCACATAGCACTCGCGTCTGTTCTCAGCAAGTACAGTGTATCTGACTGAAGAGGAGCTGCTGTTCTTGTCAGTTTCCTAAGCAGAGTTGAAATAGATATGGCCCGTGTGTTTAGGAAGCACAGTTATTATGTTCTGAGCAAGCTCACTGTTCTGGTCCTACAGGAAACACAGTAGAGTAGAAGAGTGCTCTTTTCTCTAAAGCAGAGTGTGTTTCTTGTAAGGCAAGCTCGCGTTTGTTTCCCAGTCCTAAATGGAGTTGAATCACAGACAGTTTCTGGTCCTACGAGCAAGAAATGTTTTCTGGTAAGGAAAGTCATTATTGTTCTCCCATTGCCATACACAGTGCAAATAACACATGTGTCTGTTCCCAGCAAGTACAGTGTATTGGACTGAAGAGGAGCTACAGTTCTTGTCAGGTTCCTAAACAGAGTTGAACTAGATATGGCCCGTGTGTGTAGGAAGCACAGTTCTTTTGTTCTGAGCAAGCTCACTGTTCAGACCCCATAGGAAACACAGTAGAGCAGAAGAGTGCTCTTTTCTCAAAAGCAGAGTGTGTTTCATGTAAGGCGAGCTAGCATTTGTTTCCCAGTCCTAAATGGAGTTGAATCACATGCAGTTTCTGGTCCTATGAGCAAGAGTTGTTTTCTGGTAAGAAAAGTCACTATTGTGCTCCCATTGCCACACACAGTGCAAGTAGCACTCGCGTTGGTTCCCAGAAAGTACAGTGTATCGGACTGAAGAGGAGCTACTGTTCTTGTCAGTTTCTTAAGCAGAGTTGAACTAGATATGGCCCATGTGTAGGAAGCACAGTTCTTTTGTTCTGAGCAAGCTCACTGTTCTGGCCCTATAGGAAACACAGTAGAGTAGAAGAGTGCTCTTTTCTCTAATGCAGAGTGTGTTTCTTGTAAGGCGAACTAGTGTTTGTTTCCAAGTCCTAAATGGAGGTGAATCACATGCAGTTTCTGGTCCTACGAGCAAGAGTTGTTTTCTGGTAAGGAAAGTCACTATTGCGCTCCCATTGCCATACACAGTGCAAATAGCACTCCCGTCTGTTCCCAGCAAGTACAGTGTATCGGACTGAAGAGGAGATACTGTTCTTGTCAGTTTCCTAAGCAGAGTTGAACTAGATATGGCCTGTGTGTGTAGGAAGCACAGTTCTTATGTTGTGATCAAGCTCACTGTTCTGGCCCTATAGGAAACACAGTAGAGTAGAAGAGTGCTCTTTTCTCAAAAGCAGAGTGTGTATCTTGTAAGGCAAGCTAGCGTTTGTTTCCTAGTCCTAAATGGAGTTGAATCACATGCAGTTTCAGGTCCTAAGAACAAGAGTTGTTTTCTGGTAAGGAAAGTCACATTGCGCTCCCATTGCCGTACACTGTGCAAATAGCACTAGCGTCTGTTCCCAGCAAGTACAGTGTATTGGACTGAAGAGGATCTACTGTTCTTGTCAGGTTCCTAAGCAGAGTTGAACTAGATATGGCCGTGTGTGTAGGAAGCACAGTTTTTTTGTTCTGAGCAAGCTCACTGTTCGGACCCCATAGAAAACACAGTAGAGTAGAAGAGTGCTTTTTTCTCAAACGTAGAGTGTGTTTCTTTTAAGACGAGCTAGCTTTTGTTTCCCAATCCAAAATGGAGTGGAATCACATGCAGTTTCTGGTCCTACGAGCAAGAGTTGTTTTCTGGTAAGGCAAGTCACTATTGCGCTCCCATTGCCATACACAGTGCAAATAGCCCTCCCGTCTGTTCCCAGCGAGTACAGTGTATTGGACTGAAGAGGAGCTACTGTTCTTGTCAGTTTCCTAAGAAGAGTTGAACTAGATATGGCCCCTGTGTTTAGGAAGCACAGTTCTTTTTTTCTGAGCACGCTCACTGTTCTGGCCCTATAGGAAGCACAGTAGAGTAGAAGAGTCCTCTTTTCTCAAAAGCAGAGTGTGTTTCTTGTAAAGCGAGCTAGAGTTTGTTTCCCAGTCCTAAATGGAGTTGAGTCACATGTAGTTTTTGGTTCTATGAGCAAGAGTTGTTTTCTGGTAAGACGAGTCACTATTGTGCTCTAATTGCCATACACAGTGCAAATAGCACTGGCGTTTGTTCCCAGCAAGTACAGTGTATTGGACTGAAGAGGATCTACTGTTCTTGTCATTTTCCTAAGCAGAGTTGAACTAGATATGGCCCGTGTGTGGGAAGCACAGTTCTTTTGTTCTGAGCAAGCTCACTGTCCTGGCCCTATAGGAAACACAGTAGAGTAGAAGAGTGCTCTTTTCTCAAAAGTAGAATGTGTTTCTTGTAAGGTGAGCTAGAGTTTGTTTCCCAGTCCTAAATGGAGTTGAATCACAGACAGTTTTTGGTCCTACGAGCAAGAGTTTTTTTCTGTTAAGGAAAGTCACTATTGCGCTCTCATTGCCATACACAGTGCAAATAGCACTCGCGTCTGTTCCCAGCAAGTACAGTGTATTGGACTGAAGAGGAGCTACTGTTCTTGTCAGTTTCCTAAGCAGAGTTGAACTAGTTATGGCCCGAGTGTAGGAGGCACAGTTCTTTTGTTCTGAGCAAGCTCACTGTTCTGGCCTTATAGGAAACACAGTAGAGTAGAAGATTGCTCTTTTGTCAAAAGCAGAGTGTGTTTCTTGTAAGGCGAGCTAGCGTTTGTTTCCCAGTCCTAAATGGAGTTGAATCCCATGCAGTTTCTGGTCCTACGAACAAGAGTTGTTTTCTGGTAAGAAGAGTCACTATTGCGCTCCCATTGTCATACACAGGGCAAATAGCACTGGCATCTGATCCCAGGAAGTACAGTGTATTGGACTGAAGAGGATCTACAGTTCTTGTCAGGTTCCTACGCAGAATTGAACTAGATATGGCCATGTGTGTAGAAAGCACAGTTCTTTTGTTCTGAGCAAGAACACTGTTCTGGCCCTATAGGAAACACAGTAGAGTAAAAGAGTGCTCTTTTCTCAAAAGCAGAGTCTGTTTCTTGTAAGGCGAGCTAGCGTTTCTTTCCCAGTCCTAAATGGAGTTGAATCCTGTTCAGTTTCTGGTCCTACGAGCAAGAGATTTTTCTGGTAAGAAGAGTCACTATTGCGCTCCCATTGCCATAAACAGTGCAAATAGCACTGGCATCTGTTCCGTGCATGTACAGAGTATTGGACTGAAGAGGAGCTGCTGTTCTTGTCAGTTTCCTAAGCAGAGTTGAACTAGATATGGCCTGTGTGTTTACGAAGCACAGTTATTATGTTCTGAGCAAGCTCACTGTTCTGGCCCTATAGGAAACACAGTAGAGTAGAAGAGTGCTCTTTTCTCAAAAGCAGAGTGTCTTTCTTGTGAGCAGAGCTAGCGTTTGTTTCCCAGTCCTAAATGGAGTTGAGTCACATGCAGTTTGTGGTCCTAAGAGCAAGAGTTGTTTTCTGGTAAGTAGAGTCACTATTGCGCTCCCATTGCCATACAGAGTACAAATAGCACTCACGTCTGTTCCCAGCAAGTACAGTGTATTAGACTGAAGAGGAGCTACTGTTCTTGTCAGTAACCTAAGCAAAGTTGAATTAGATATGGCCCATGTGTGTAGGAAGCACAGTTCTTTTGTTCTGAGCAAGCTCACTGTTGGGACCCCATAGGAAACCCAGTAGAGTAGATGAGTGCTCTTTTCTCAAAAGCAGAGTGTGTTTCTTGTAGGTGAGCTAGCATTTGTTTCCCAGTCCTAAATGGAGTTGAATCCCATGCAGTTTCTGGTCCTACGAGCAAGAGTTGTTTTCTGGTAAGAAGAATCACTATTGTGCTCTCAATGTCATACACAGTGCAAATTGCATTGGCGTCGGTTCCCAACATGTACAGTGTATTGGACTGAAGAGAATCTACTGTTCTTGTCAGGTTCCTAAGCAGAATTGAACTAGATATGGTCGTGTGTGTAGGAAGCACAGTTCTTTTTTTCTGAGCAAGTACACTGTTCTGGCCCTATAGGAAACACAGTAGAGTAGAAGAGTGCTCCTTTCTCAAAAGCAGAGTCTGTTTCTTGTAAGGCGAGCTAGCGTTTCTTTCCCAGTCCTAAATGGAGTTGAATCACATGCAGTTTCAGGTCCTACGAACAAGAGTTGTTTTCTGGTAAGGCAAGTCACATTGCGCTCCCATTGCCATACACTGCGCAAATAGCACTCGCGTCTGTTCCCAGCAAGTACAGTGTATTGGACTGAAGAGGATCTACTGTTCTTGTCAGGTTCCTAAGCAGACTTGAACTAGATATGGCCGTGTGTGTAGGAAGCACACTTTTTTTGTTCTGAGCAAGCTCACTTTTCGGACCCCATAGGAAACACAGTAGAGTAGAAGAGTACTTTTTTCTCAAAAGCAGAGTGTGTTTCTTTTAAGGCGAGCTAGCGTTTGTTTCCCATTCCTAAATGGACTGGAATCACATGCAGTTTCTGGTCCTACGAGCAAGAGTTTTTTTCTGGTAAGGAAAGTCACTATTGTGCTCCCATTGCCATACACAGTGCAAATAGCCCTCCCGTCTCTTCCCAGGAAGTACAGTGTATTGGACTGAAGAGGAGCTATTGTTCTTGTCAGTTTCCTAAGAAGAGTTGAACTAGATATGGCCCCTGTGTGTAGGAAGCACAGTTCTTTTTTTCTGAGCAAGCTCACTGTTCTGGCCCTATAGGAAACACAGTAGAGTGGAACAGTGCTCTTTTCTCAAAAGCAGAGTGTGTTTCTTGTAAAGCGAGCTAGAGTTTGTTTCCCAGTCCTAAATGGAGTTGAGTCACATGCAATTTTTTGTTCTATGAGCAAGAGTTGTTTTCTGGTAAGAAGAGTCACTATTGTGCTCCAATTGCCATACACAGTGCAAATAGCACTCGCGTCTGTTCCCAGCAAGTACAGTGTATTAGACTGAAGAGGAGCTACTGTTCTTGTCAGTTTCCTAAGCAGAGTTGAACTACATATGGTCCGTGTGTGTAGGAAGCACAGTTCTTTTGTTCTGAGAAAGCTCACTGTTTGGACCCCATAGGAAACACAGTAGAGTAGAAGAGTGCTCTTTTCTCTAAAGCAGTGTGTTTCTTGTAAGGCGAGCTAACATTTGTTTCCCAGTCCTAAATGGAGTTGAATCACATGCAGTTTCTGGTCCTACGAGCAAGAGTTGTTTTCTGGTAAGGAAAGTCACTATTGCGCTCCCATTGCCATACACAGTGCAAATAGCACATGCGTCTGTTCCCAGCAAGTACAGTGTATTGGACTGAAGAGGAGCTACTGTTCTTCTCAGTTTCCTAAGCAGAGTTGAACTAGATATGGCCCGTGTGTCTAGGAAGCACAGTTCATTTGTTCTGAGCAAGCTAACTGTTCTGCCCTATAGGAAACACAGTAGAGTAGAAGAGTGCTCTTTTCTCAAAAGCAGAGTGTGTTTCTTGTAAGGTGAGTGAGAGTTTGTTTCCCAGTCCTAAATGGACTTGAGTCACATGCAGTTTCTGGTCGTACGAGCAAGAGTTGTTTTCTGGTAAGAAGAGTCACTATTGCGCTCCCATTGTCATACACAGGGCAAATAGCACTGGCATCTGATCCCAGGAAGTACAGTGTATTAGACTGAAGAGGATCTACTGTTCTTGTCAGGTTCCTACACAGAATTGAACTAGATATGGCCATGTGTGTAGAAAGCACAGTTCTTTTGTTCTGAGCAAGCTCACTGTTGGGACCCCATTGGAAACACAGTAGAGTAGATGAGTGCTCTTTTCTCAAAAGCAGAGTGTGTTACTTGTAGGTGAGCTAGCATTTGTTTCCCAGTCCTAAATGGAGTTGAATCCCATGCAGTTTCTGGTCCTACGAGCAAGACTTGTTTTCTGGTAAGAAGAATCACTATTGTGCTCTCAATGTCATACACAGTGCAAATTGCATTGGCGTCGGTTCCCAACATGTACAGTGTATTGGACTGAAGAGAATCTACTGTTCTTGTCAGGTTCCTAAGCAGAATTGAACTAGATATGGTCGTGTGTGTAGGAAGCACAGTTCTTTTTTTCTGAGAAAGTACACTGTTCTGGCCCTATAGGAAACACAGTAGAGTAGAAGAGTGCTCTTTTCTCAAAAGCAGAGTCTGTTTCTTGTAAGGCGAGCTAGCGTTTCTTTCCCAGTCCTAAATGGAGTTGAATCACATGCAGTTTCAGGTCCTACGAACAAGAGTTGTTTTCTGGTAAGGAAAGTCACATTGCGCTCCCATTGCCATACACTGCGCAAATAGCACTCGCGTCTGTTCCCAGCAAGTATAGTGTATTGGACTGAAGAGGATCTACTGTTCTTGTCAGGTTCCTAAGCAGACTTGAACTAGATATGGCCGTGTGTGTAGGAAGCACAGTTTTTTTGTTCTGAGCAAGCTCACTGTTCGGACCCCATAGGAAACACAGTAGAGTAGAAGAGTGCTTTTTTCTCAAAAGCAGAGTGTGTTTCTTTTAAGGCGAGCTAGCGTTTGTTTCCCATTCCTAAATGGACTGGAATCACATGCAGTTTCTGGTCCTACGAGCAAGAGTTTTTTTCTGGTAAGGAAAGTCACTAGTGTGCTCCCATTGCCATAGACAGTGCAAATAGCCCTCCCGTCTCTTCCCAGCAAGTACAGTGTATTGGACTGAAGAGGAGCTATTGTTCTTGTCAGTTTCCTAAGAAGAGTTGAACTAGATATGGCCCCTGTGTGTAGGAAGCACAGTTCTTTTTTTCTGAGCAAGCTCACTGTTCTGGCCCTATAGGAAACACAGTAGAGTGGAACAGTGCTCTTTTCTCAAAAGCAGAGTGTGTTTCCTGTAAAGCGAGCTAGAGTTTGTTTCCCAGTCCTAAATGGAGTTGAGTCACATGCAATTTTTTGTTCTATGAGCAAGAGTTGTTTTCTGGTAAGAAGAGTCACTATTGTGCTCCAATTGCCATACACAGTGTAAATAGCACTCGCGTCTGTTCCCAGCAAGTACAGTGTATTAGACTGAAGAGGAGCTACTGTTCTTGTCAGTTTCCTAAGCAGAGTTGAACTACATATGGTCCGTGTGTGTAGGAAGCACAGTTCTTTTGTTCTGAGCAAGCTCACTGTTTGGACCCCATAGGAAACACAGTAGAGTAGAAGAGTGCTCTTTTCTCTAAAGCAGTGTGTTTCTTGTAAGGCGAGCTACCGTTTGTTTCCCAGTCCTAAATGGAGTTGAATCACATGCAGTTTCTGGTCCTACGAGCAAGAGTTGTTTTCTGGTAAGGAAAGTCACTATTGCGCTCCCATTGCCATACACAGTGCAAATAGCACATGTGTCTGTTCCCAGCAAGTACCGTGTATTGGACTGAAGAGGAGCTACTGTTCTTCTCAGTTTCCTAAGCAGAGTTGAACTAGATATGGCCCGTGTGTCTAGGAAGCACAGTTCATTTGTTCTGAGCAAGCTAACTGTTCTGCCCTATAGGAAACACAGTAGAGTAGAAGAGTGCTCTTTTCTCAAAAGCAGAGTGTGTTTCTTGTAAGGTGAGCAAGAGTTTGTTTCCCAGTCCTAAATGGAGTTGAGTCACATGCAGTTTCTGGTCGTACGAGCAAGAGTTGTTTTCTGGTAAGAAGAGTCACTATTGCGCTCCCATAGTCATACACAGGGCAAATAGCACTGGCATCTGATCCCAGGAATTACAGTGTATTGGACTGAAGAGGATCTACTGTTCTTGTCAGGTTCCTACACAGAATTGAACTAGATATGGCCATGTGTGTAGAAAGCACAGTTCTTTTGTTCTGAGCAAGCTCACTGTTTGGACCCCATTGGAAACACAGTAGAGTAGAAGAGTGCTCTTTCTCAAAAGCAGAGTGTGTTTATTGAAAGGCGAGCTAGTGTTTGTTTCCCAGTCATAAATGGAGTGGAATCACATGCAGTTTCTGGTCCTATGAGCAAGAGATTTTTCTGGTAAGAAGAGTCACTATTGCGCTCCCATTGCCAGAAACAGTGCAAATAGCACTGGCATCTGTTCCATGCATGTACAGAGTATTGGACTGAAGAGGAGCTACTGTTCTTGTCTGTTTCCTAAGCAGAGTTGAACTAGATATGGCCCCTGTGTGTAGGAAGCACAGTTCTTTTGTTCTGAGCAAGTTCACTGTTCTGGCCTTATAGGAAACACAGTAGAGTAGAAGAGCGCTCTTTTCTCAAAAGCAGAGTGTGTTTCTTGTAAGGCAAGCTAGCGTTTCTTTCCCAGTCCTAAATGGAGTTGTGTCTCATGCAGTTTCTGGTCCTATGAGCAAGAGTTGTTTTCTGGTAAGAAGAGTCACTATTGCGCTCCCTTTGTCATACACAGGGCAAATAGCACTGGTGTCTGTTCCCAGCAAGTGCAGTGTATTTGACTGAAGAGCGTATACTATTCTTGTCAGTTTCCTAAGCAGAATTGAATTAGATACGGCCCGTGTGTGTAGGAAGCACAGTCCTTTTGTTCTGAGCAAGCTCATTGTTCTGGCCATAGAGGAAACACAGTAGAGTAGAAGAGTGCTCTTTTCTCAAAAGCAGAGTGTGTTTCTTGTGAGCAGAGCTAGCGTTTGTTTCCCAGTCCTAAATGGAGGTGAGTCACATGCAGTTTGTGGTCCTAAGAGCAAGAATTGTTTTCTGGTAAGAAGAGTCACTATTGCGCTCCCATTGCCATAGAGAGTACAAATAGCACTCGCGTCTCTTCCCAGCAAGTACAGTGTATTAGACTGAAGAGGAGCTACTGTTCTTGTCACTGATCTAAGCAAAGTTGAATTAGATATGGCCCATGTGTGTAGGAAGCACAGTTCTTTTGTTCTGAGCAAGCTCACTGTTTGGACCCCATAGGAAACCCAGTAGAGTAGATGAGTGCTCTTTTCTCAAAAGCAGAGTGTGTTTCTTGTAGGCGAGCTAGCGTTTGTTTCCCAGTCCTAAATGGAGTTGAATCCCATGCAGTTTCTGGTCCTACGAGCAAGAATTGTTTTCTGGTAAGAAGAATCACTATTGTGCTCTTAATGTCATACACAGTGCAAATAGCATTGTCGTCGGTTCCCAGCATGTACAGTGTATTGGACTGAAGAGAATCTACTGTTCTTGTCAGGTTCCTAAGCTGAATTGAACTAGATATGGTCGTTGGTGTAGGAAGCACAGTTCTTTTTTTCTGAGCAAGTTCACTGTTCTGGCCCTAAAGGAAACACAGTAGAGTAGAAGAGTGCTCTTTTCTCAAAAGCAGAGTGTGTTTCTTGTAAGGCGAGCTAGCGTTTCTTTACCAGTCCAAAATGGAGTTGAGTCACTTGCAGTTTCTGGTCCTACGAGCAAGAGTTGTTTTCTGGTAAGAAGAGTCACTATTGCGCTCCCATTGTCATACACAGGGCAAATAGCACTGGTGCCTGTTCGCAGCATGTGCAGTGTATTTGACTGGAGGGTATACTGTTCTTGTCAGTTTCCTAAGCTGAATTGAACTAGATATGGCCGTGTGTGTAGGAAGCACACTTCTTTTGTTCTGTGCAATCTCACTGTTCTGGCCCTATAGGAAACACAGTGGAGTAGAAGAGTGCTCTTTTCTCAAAAGCAGAGTGTGTTTCTTGCATGGAGAGCTAGCGTTTTTTTTCCCAGTCCTAAATGGAGTTGAATCACATGCAGTTTCTGATCCTACGAGCAAGAGTTGTTTTCTGGTAAGGAAAGTCACTATTGCGCTCCCATTGTCACACACAGGGCAAATAGCACTGGCGTCGGTTCCCAGCATGTACAGTGTATTGGACTGAAGAGAATCTACTGTTCTTCTCAGGTTCCTAAGCAGAAATGAACTAGATATGGCCGTGTATGTAGGAAGCACAGTTCTTTTGTTCTGAGCATGCTCACTGTTCAGACCCCATAGGAAACACAGTAGAGTAGAACAGTGATCTTTTCTCTAAAGCAGAGTGTGTTTCTTGTAAGGCGAGATAGCGTTTGTTTCCCAGACCTAAATGGAGTTGAATCACATGCAGTTTCTGGTCCTACAAGCAAGAGATGTTTTCTGGTAGGGAAAGTCACTATTGCGATCTCATTGACATACACAGTTCAAATAGCACTTGCTTCTGCTCCCAGCAAGTACAGTGTATTGGACTGAAGAGGAGCTACTGTTCTTGTCAGTTTCCTAAGCAGAGTTGAACTAGATATGGCCCGTGTGTGTAGGAAGCACAGGTCTTTTTTTCTGAACAAGCTCACTGTTTGGACCCCATAGGAAACCCAGTAGAGTAGATGAGTGCTCTTTTCTCAAAAGCAGAGTGTGTTTCTTGTAGGCGAGCTAGCGTTTGTTTCCCAGTCCTAAATGGAGTTGAATCCCATGCAGTTTCTGGTCCTACGAGCAAGAGTTGTTTTCTGGTAAGAAGAATCACTATTGCGCTCACAATGTCATACACAGTGCAAATAGCTTTGGCGTCGGTTCCCAGCAAGTACAGTGTATTGGACTGAAGAGGAGCTACTGTTATTGTCAGTTTCCTAAGCAGAGTTGAACTAGATATGGCTCGTATGTGTAGGAAGCACAGTTCTTTTGTTCTGCGAAAGCACACTGTGCGGACACCATCGGAAACACAGTAGAGTAGATGAGAGCTCTTTTCTCAAAATTAGATTGTGTTTCTTGAAAGGCGAGCTAGTATTTGCTTCCCAGTCAGAAATGGAGTTGAATCCCATGCCGTTTCTGGTCCTACGAGCAAGAGTTTTTTTCTGGTAAGAAGAGTCACTATTGGACTCCCATTGCCATACAAGTGCAAATATCACTGGCGTCTGTTCCCAGCAAGTACAGTGTATTCAAATGAAGAGCAGCTACTGTTCTTGTCAGTTTTCTAAGCAGAGATGAACAAGATACGGCCCCTGTGTGTAGGAAGCACAGTTCTTTTGTTCTGAGCAAGCTCACTGTTCGGACACCATAGGAAACACAGTAGAGTACAAGAGCGCTCTTTTCTCAAAAGCAGAGTGTGTTTTTGTAAGGCGAGCTAGCGTTTGTTTCCCAGTGCTAAATGGAGTTGAATCACATGCAGTTTCTGGTCCTACGAGCAAGAGTTGTTTTCTGGTAAGGAAAGTCACTATTGCGCTCCCATTACCCTACACAAGGCAAATAGCACTCGCGTCTTTTCCCAGCAAGTACAGTGTATTGGACTGAATAGGAGTTACTGTTCTTGCAGGTTCCTAGGCAGAGTTGAACTAGATATGGTCCGTGTGTGTAGCAAGCACAGTTCTTTTGTTCTGAGCAAGCTCACTGTTTGGACCCCATAGGAAACACAGTAGAGTAGAAGAGTGCTCTTTTCTCTAAAGCAGAGTGTGTTTCTTGTAAGGCGAGCTAGCGTTTGTTTCCCAGTCCTAAATGGAGTGGAATCACATGCAGTTTCTGGTCCTACGAGCAAGAGTTGTTTTCTGGTAAGGAAAGTCACTCTTGCGCTCCCATTGCCATAAACAGTGCAACTATCCCTCCCGTCTTTTCCCAGCAAGTACAGTGTATTGGACTGAAGAGGAGCTACTGTTCTTCTCAGTTTCCTAAGCAGAGTTGAACTAGATATGGCCCGTGTGTGTAGGAAGCACAATTCTTATGTTCTGAGCAAGCTCACTGTTCTGGCCCTATAGGAAACACAGTAGAGTAGAAGAGTGCTCTTTTCTCAAAAGCAGAGTGTGATTCTTGTAAAGCGAGCTAGAGTTTGTTTCCCAGTCCTAAATGGAGTTGAATCACATGCAGTCTCTGGTCCTACGAGCAAGAGTTGTCTTCTGGTAAGAAGAGTCACTATTGCGCTGCCTATATCATACACAGGACAAATAGCACTGGCGTCTGTTCCCAGCAAGTACAGTGTATTGGACTGAAGAGGATCTACTGTTCTTGTCAGGTTCCTAAGCAGACTTGAACTAGATATGGCCGTGTGTGTAGGAAGCACAGTTTTTTTGTTCTGAGCAAGCTCACTGTTCGGACCCCATAAGAAACACAGTAGAGTAGAAGAGTGCTCTTTTCTCAAAAGCAGAGTGTGTTTCATGTAAGGCGAGCTAGCATTTGTTTCCCAGTCCTAATGGAGTTGAATCACATGCAGTTTCTGGTCCTACGAGCAAGAGTTGTTTTCTGGTAAGGAAAGTCACTATTGCGCTCCCATTGCCATACACAGTGCAAATAGCACTCGCGTCTGTTCCCAGCAAGTACAGTCTATCGGACTGAAGAGGAGCTACTGTTCTTGTCAGTTTCCTAAGCGGAGTTGAACTAGATATGGCCCGTGTGTAGGAAGCACATTTCTTTTGTTCTGAGCAAGCTCACTGTTCTGGCCCTATAGGAAACACAGTAGAGTAGAAGAGTGCTCTTTTCTCTAAAGCAGAGTGTGTTTTTGTAAGGCGAGCTAGCATTTGTTTCCCAGTCCTAAATGGAGTGGAATCACATGCAGTCTCTGGTCCTACGAGCAAGAGTTGTTTTCTGGTAAGGAAAGTCACTATTGCGCTCCCCTTGCCATACATAGTGCAAATAGATCTCGCGTCTGTTCCCAGCAAGTACAGTGTATTGGACTGAAGAGGAGCTACTGTTCTTGTCAGTTTCCTAAGCAGAGTTGAACTAGATATGGCCCGTGTGTGTAGGAAGGACAGTTCTTTTGTTCTGAGCAAGCTCACTGTTCAGACCCCATAGGAAACACAGAAGAGGAGAAGAGTGCTCTTTTCTCAAAAGCAGAGTGTGTTTCTTGTAAGGCGAGCTAGTGTTTGTTTCCCAGGCCTAAATGGATTTGAGTCACATGCAGTTTCTGGTCCTAAGAACAAGAGTTGTTTTCTGGTAAGGAAAGTCACTATTGCGCGCCCATAATCTTACACAAGGCAAATAGCACTCGCGTCTTTTCCCAGCAAGTACAGTGTATTGTACTGAATAGGAGTTACTGTTCTTGTCAGTTTCCTAAGTAGAGTTGAACTAGATATGGTCCGTTTGTGTAGCTAGCTTTTGTTTCCCAGTCCTAAATGGAGTTGAATTACATGCAGTTTCTGGTCCTACGAGCAAGAGTTGTTTTATGGTAAGAAGTGTCACTATTGCGCTGCCATTGCCGTACACAGTGCAAATAGCACTCGCGTCTGTTCCCAGCAAGTACAGTGTATCGGACTGAAGAGTAGCTACTGTTGTTGTCAGTTTCCTAAGCAGAGTTGAACTAGATATCGCCCGTGTGTGTAGGAAGCAAAGTTCTTTTGTTCTGAGGAAGCTCATTATTCTGTGCTCCCAATGCCATACACAGTGCAAATAGCACTCGTGTCTGTTCCCAGCAATTACAGTGTATCGGACTGAAGAGGAGCTACTGTTCTTGTCGGTTTCCTAAGCAGAGTTGAACTAGATATGGTCCATGTGTAGGAAGCACAGTTTTCTGTTCTGAGCAGGCTCACTCTCTGGACCCCGTAGGAAACACAATAGAGTAGAAGAGTGTTCTTTTCTCAAAAGCAGAGTGTGTTTCTTGTAAGGCGAGCTAGCATTTTTTTCCCAGTCCTAAATGGAGTTGAATCCCATGCAGTTTCTGTTCCTACGAGCAATAGTTGTTTTCTGGTAAATAGAGTCACTATTGTGCTCCCATTGTCATACACAGGGCAAATAGTACTGGCGTCTGTTCCCAGCATGTACAGTGTATTGGACTGAAGAGGATCTACTGTTCTTGTCAGTTTCCTAAGCAGAACTGAATAGATATGGCCCCTGTGTGCAGGAAGCACAGTTCTTTTGTTCTGAGGAAGCTCACTCATCTGGCCCTATACGAAACACAGTGTAGTAGAAGAATGCTCATTTGTCAAAAGCACAGAGTTTTTCTTGTAAGGCGAGCCTGCATTTCTTTCCCAGTCCTAAATGGAGTTGAGACACATGCAGTTTTTTGTCCTACGAGCAAGAGTTTTTTTCTGGTAAGAAGAGTCACTATTGAACTCTCATAGCCATACACAGTGAAAATAGCACTTGCATCTGTTCCCAGCAAGTACAGTGTATTGGACTGAAGAGGATCTACTGTTCTTGTCAGTTTTTTAATCAGAGTTGAACTAGATATGGCCCGTGTGTGTAGGAAGCACAGTTCTTTTGTTCTGAGCAAGCTCACTGTTAGGACCCCATAGGAAACTCAGTAGGGTAGAAGAGTGCTCTTTTCTCAAAATCAGAGTGTGTTTCATGTAAGGCGAGCTAGCATTTGTTTCCCAGTCTTAAATGTAGTTGAATCACATGCAGTTTCTGGTCCTACGAGCAAGAGTTGTTTTCTGGTAAGAAGAGTCACTATTGCGCTGCCATTGTCATACAAAGGGCAAATAGCACTCGCGTCTGTTCCCAGCAAGTACAGTGTATTGGACTGAAGAGGATCTACTATTCTTGTCAGTTTCCTAAGCAGAATTGAACTAGATATGACCGTGTGTGTAGGAAGCACAGTTCTTTTGTTCTGAGCAAGCTCACTGTTTTGGTCCTATAGGAAACACAGTTGAGTAGAAGAGTGCTCTTTTCTCAAAAGCAGAGTGTGTTTCTTGTAAGGCGAGCTCGCGTTTGTTTCCCAGTCCTAAATGGAGTTGTGTCACATGCAGTTTTTGGTCCTACGAGCAAGAGTTGTTTTCTGGTAAGAAGAGTCACTATTGCGCTCCAATTGACATACACAGTGCAAATAGCACTCGTGTCTGTTCCCCGCAAGTACAGTGTATTGGACTGAATAGGAGCTACTGTTCTTGTCAGTTTCCTAAGCAGAGTTGAACTAGATATGGTCCGTTTGTGTAGGAAGCACAGTTCTTTTGTTCTCAGCAAGCTCACTGTTCTGGCCCCATAGGAAACACTGTAGAGTAGAAGAGTGCTCTTTTCTCTAAAGCAGAGTGTGTTTCTTGTAAGGCGAGCTTGCATTTGTTTCCCAGTCCTAAATGGAGTTGAGTCACATGCAGTTTCTGGTCCTACGAGCAAGAGTTGTTTTCTCGTAGGAAGAGTCACTATTTCGCTCCAATTGCCATACACAGTGCAAATAGCACTCGCGTCTGTTCCCAGCAAGTACAGTGTATTGGACTGAATAGGAGCTACTGTTCTTGTCAGTTTCCAAAGCATAGTTGAACTAGATATCGTCCGTTTGTGTAGGAACCACAGTTCTTTTGTTCTCAGCAAGCTCACTGTTCTGGTCCTATAGGAAACACAGTAGAGTAGAACAGTGCTCTTTTCTCAAAAGCAGAGTGGGTTTCTTGTAAGGCGAGCTAGGGTTTGTGTCCCAGTCCTAAATGGAGTTGAATCACATGCAGTTTCTGGTCCTACGAGCAAGAGTTGTTTTATGGTAAGAATAGTCACTATTGCGCTGCCATTGCCATACACAGGACAAATAGCACTGGCATCTGTTCCCAGCAAGTACAGTGTATTGCACTGAAGAGGATCTACTATTTTTGTCAATTTCCTAAGCAGAATTGAACTAGATATGACTGTATGTGTAGGAAGCACAGTTCTTTTGTTCTGAGCAAGCTCACTGTTTTGGTCTTAATGGAAACACAGTTGAGTAGAAGAGTGCTCTTTTCTCAAAAGCAGAGTGTGTTTCTTGTAAGGCGAACTCGCGTTTGTTTCCCAGGCCTAAATGGAGTTGAGTCACATGCAGTTTTTAGTCCTACGAGCAAGAGTTGTTTTCTGGTAAGACGAGTCACTACTGTGCTCCAATTGCCATACACAGTGCAAATAGCACTTGCGTCTGTTCCCAGCAAGTACAGTGTATTGGACTGAAGAGGATCTACTGTTCTTGTCAGTTTTTTAAGCAGAGTTGAACTAGATATGGCCGTGTGTGTAGGAAGCACAGTTCTTTTGTTCTGAGCAAGCTCACTGTTCTGGCCCGATAGGAAACACAGTAGAGTAGAAGATTGCTCTTTTCTCAAAAGCGGAGTGTGTTTCTTGTAAGGTGAGCTAGTGTTTGTTTCGCAGTCCTAAATGGAGTTGAATCACATGCAGTTTCTGGTCCTATGAGCAAGAGTTGTTTTCTGGTAAGGAAAGTCACATTGCGCTCCCATTGCCATACACTGCGCAAATAGCACTCGCGTCTGTTCCCAGCAAGTATAGTGTATTGGACTGAAGAGGATCTACTGTTCTTGTCAGTTTTTTAAGCAGAGTTGAACTAGATATGGCCGTGTGTGTAGGAAGCACAGTTCTTTTGTTCTGAGCAAGCTCACTGTTCTGGCCCGATAGGAAACACAGTAGAGTAGAAGATTGCTCTTTTCTCAAAAGCGGAGTGTGTTTCTTGTAAGGTGAGCTAGTGTTTGTTTCGCAGTCCTAAATGGAGTTGAATCACATGCAGTTTCTGGTCCTATGAGCAAGAGTTGTTTTCTGGTAAGGAAAGTCACATTGCGCTCCCATTGCCATACACTGCGCAAATAGCACTCGCGTCTGTTCCCAGCAAGTATAGTGTATTGGACTGAAGAGGATCTACTGTTCTTGTCAGGTTCCTAAGCAGACTTGAACTAGATATGGCCGTGTGTGTAGGAAGCACAGTTTTTTTGTTCTGAGCAAGCTCACTGTTCGGACCCCATAGGAAACACAGTAGAGTAGAAGATTGCTCTTTTCTCAAAAGCGGAGTGTGTTTCTTGTAAGGTGAGCTAGCGTTTGTTTCGCAGTCCTAAATGGAGTTGAATCACATGCAGTTTCTGGTCCTATGAGCAAGAGTTGTTTTCTGGTAAGGAAAGTCACATTGCGCTCCCATTGCCATACACTGCGCAAATAGCACTCGCGTCTGTTCCCAGCAAGTATAGTGTATTGGACTGAAGAGGATCTACTGTTCTTGTCAGGTTCCTAAGCAGACTTGAACTAGATATGGCCGTGTGTGTAGGAAGCACAGTTCTTTTGTTCTGAGCAAGCTCACTGTTCTGGCCCGATAGGAAACACAGTAGAGTAGAAGATTGCTCTTTTCTCAAAAGCGGAGTGTGTTTCTTGTAAGGTGAGCTAGTGTTTGTTTCGCAGTCCTAAATGGAGTTGAATCACATGCAGTTTCTGGTCCTATGAGCAAGAGTTGTTTTCTGTTAAGGAAAGTCACATTGCGCTCCCATTGCCATACACTGCGCAAATAGCACTCGCGTCTGTTCCCAGCAAGTATAGTGTATTGGACTGAAGAGGATCTACTGTTCTTGTCAGTTTTTTAAGCAGAGTTGAACTAGATATGGCCGTGTGTGTAGGAAGCACAGTTCTTTTGTTCTGAGCAAGCTCACTGTTCTGGCCCGATAGGAAACACAGTAGAGTAGAAGATTGCTCTTTTCTCAAAAGCGGAGTGTGTTTCTTGTAAGGTGAGCTAGTGTTTGTTTCGCAGTCCTAAATGGAGTTGAATCACATGCAGTTTCTGGTCCTATGAGCAAGAGTTGTTTTCTGGTAAGGAAAGTCACATTGCGCTCCCATTGCCATACACTGCGCAAATAGCACTCGCGTCTGTTCCCAGCAAGTATAGTGTATTGGACTGAAGAGGATCTACTGTTCTTGTCAGTTTTTTAAGCAGAGTTGAACTAGATATGGCCGTGTGTGTAGGAAGCACAGTTCTTTTGTTCTGAGCAAGCTCACTGTTCTGGCCCGATAGGAAACACAGTAGAGTAGAAGATTGCTCTTTTCTCAAAAGCGGAGTGTGTTTCTTGTAAGGTGAGCTAGTGTTTGTTTCGCAGTCCTAAATGGAGTTGAATCACATGCAGTTTCTGGTCCTATGAGCAAGAGTTGTTTTCTGGTAAGGAAAGTCACATTGCGCTCCCATTGCCATACACTGCGCAAATAGCACTCGCGTCTGTTCCCAGCAAGTATAGTGTATTGGACTGAAGAGGATCTACTGTTCTTGTCAGGTTCCTAAGCAGACTTGAACTAGATATGGCCGTGTGTGTAGGAAGCACAGTTTTTTTGTTCTGAGCAAGCTCACTGTTCGGACCCCATAGGAAACACAGTAGAGTAGAAGATTGCTCTTTTCTCAAAAGCGGAGTGTGTTTCTTGTAAGGTGAGCTAGTGTTTGTTTCGCAGTCCTAAATGGAGTTGAATCACATGCAGTTTCTGGTCCTATGAGCAAGAGTTGTTTTCTGGTAAGGAAAGTCACATTGCGCTCCCATTGCCATACACTGCGCAAATAGCACTCGCGTCTGTTCCCAGCAAGTATAGTGTATTGGACTGAAGAGGATCTACTGTTCTTGTCAGTTTTTTAAGCAGAGTTGAACTAGATATGGCCGTGTGTGTAGGAAGCACAGTTCTTTTGTTCTGAGCAAGCTCACTGTTCTGGCCCGATAGGAAACACAGTAGAGTAGAAGATTGCTCTTTTCTCAAAAGCGGAGTGTGTTTCTTGTAAGGTGAGCTAGTGTTTGTTTCGCAGTCCTAAATGGAGTTGAATCACATGCAGTTTCTGGTCCTATGAGCAAGAGTTGTTTTCTGGTAAGGAAAGTCACATTGCGCTCCCATTGCCATACACTGCGCAAATAGCACTCGCGTCTGTTCCCAGCAAGTATAGTGTATTGGACTGAAGAGGATCTACTGTTCTTGTCAGTTTTTTAAGCAGAGTTGAACTAGATATGGCCGTGTGTGTAGGAAGCACAGTTCTTTTGTTCTGAGCAAGCTCACTGTTCTGGCCCGATAGGAAACACAGTAGAGTAGAAGATTGCTCTTTTCTCAAAAGCGGAGTGTGTTTCTTGTAAGGTGAGCTAGTGTTTGTTTCGCAGTCCTAAATGGAGTTGAATCACATGCAGTTTCTGGTCCTATGAGCAAGAGTTGTTTTCTGGTAAGGAAAGTCACATTGCGCTCCCATTGCCATACACTGCGCAAATAGCACTCGCGTCTGTTCCCAGCAAGTATAGTGTATTGGACTGAAGAGGATCTACTGTTCTTGTCAGTTTTTTAAGCAGAGTTGAACTAGATATGGCCGTGTGTGTAGGAAGCACAGTTCTTTTGTTCTCAGCAAGCTCACTGTTCTGGCCCCATAGGAAACACTGTAGAGTAGAAGAGTGCTCTTTTCTCTAAAGCAGAGTGTGTTTCTTGTAAGGCGAGCTTGCATTTGTTTCCCAGTCCTAAATGGAGTTGAGTCACATGCAGTTTCTGGTCCTACGAGCAAGAGTTGTTTTCTCGTAGGAAGAGTCACTATTTCGCTCCAATTGCCATACACAGTGCAAATAGCACTCGCGTCTGTTCCCAGCAAGTACAGTGTATTGGACTGAATAGGAGCTACTGTTCTTGTCAGTTTCCAAAGCATAGTTGAACTAGATATCGTCCGTTTGTGTAGGAACCACAGTTCTTTTGTTCTCAGCAAGCTCACTGTTCTGGTCCTATAGGAAACACAGTAGAGTAGAACAGTGCTCTTTTCTCAAAAGCAGAGTGGGTTTCTTGTAAGGCGAGCTAGGGTTTGTGTCCCAGTCCTAAATGGAGTTGAATCACATGCAGTTTCTGGTCCTACGAGCAAGAGTTGTTTTATGGTAAGAATAGTCACTATTGCGCTGCCATTGCCATACACAGGACAAATAGCACTGGCATCTGTTCCCAGCAAGTACAGTGTATTGCACTGAAGAGGATCTACTATTTTTGTCAATTTCCTAAGCAGAATTGAACTAGATATGACTGTATGTGTAGGAAGCACAGTTCTTTTGTTCTGAGCAAGCTCACTGTTTTGGTCTTAATGGAAACACAGTTGAGTAGAAGAGTGCTCTTTTCTCAAAAGCAGAGTGTGTTTCTTGTAAGGCGAACTCGCGTTTGTTTCCCAGGCCTAAATGGAGTTGAGTCACATGCAGTTTTTAGTCCTACGAGCAAGAGTTGTTTTCTGGTAAGACGAGTCACTACTGTGCTCCAATTGCCATACACAGTGCAAATAGCACTTGCGTCTGTTCCCAGCAAGTACAGTGTATTGGACTGAAGAGGATCTACTGTTCTTGTCAGTTTTTTAAGCAGAGTTGAACTAGATATGGCCGTGTGTGTAGGAAGCACAGTTCTTTTGTTCTGAGCAAGCTCACTGTTCTGGCCCGATAGGAAACACAGTAGAGTAGAAGATTGCTCTTTTCTCAAAAGCGGAGTGTGTTTCTTGTAAGGTGAGCTAGTGTTTGTTTCGCAGTCCTAAATGGAGTTGAATCACATGCAGTTTCTGGTCCTACGAGCAAGAGTTGTTTTCTGGTAAGAAGAGTCCCTATTGCGCTCCCATTGTCATACACAGAGCAAATAGTCCTGGTGTCTGTTCGTAGCATGTACAGTGAATTGGACTGAAGAGGAGCTACTGTTCTTGTCAGTTTCCTAAGCAGAGTTGAACTAGATATGGCACGTGTGTGTAGGAAGCACAGTTCTTTTGTTCTGAGCAAGCTCCTTGTTCGGACCCATAGGAAACACAGTAGAGTAGAAGAGTGCTCTTTTCTCAAAAGCAGTGTGTGTTTCATGTAAGGCGAGCTAGCATTTGTTTCCCAGTCCTAAATGGAGTTGAATCCCATGCAGTTTCTGTTCCTACGAGCAAGAGTTGTTTTCTGGTAAGGAAAGTCACTATGGCGCTCCCATTGCCATGCACAGTGCAAATAGCACTCGCGTGTGTTCCCAGCTAGTACAGTGTACCGGACTGAAGAGGAGCAACTGTTTTTGTCAGTTTCCTAAGCAGAGTTGAACTAGATATGGCCCGTGTGTGTAGGAAGCACAGTTTTTTTTTTCTGAGCAAGCTCACTGTTCTGGCCCTATAGGAAACACTTTAGAGTATAAGAGGGCTCTTTTCTCAAAAGCAGAGTGTGTTTCTTGTAATGCGAGCTAGCGTTTGTTTCCCAGTCCTAAATGGTGTTGAATCTCATGCAGTTTCTGGTCCTACGAGCAAGAGTTGTTTTCTGGTAAGAAGAGTCACTATTGTGCTCCCATTGCCATGCACAGAGCAAATAGCACTCGCGTCTGTTCCCAGCAAGTACAGTGTATCGGACTGAAGAGTAGCTACTGTTGTTGTCAGTTTCCTAAGCAGATTTGAACTAGATATCGTCCGTGTGTAGGAAGCACAGTTTTCTGTTCTTAGCAAGCTCACTGTTTGGACCCCGTAGGAAACACAATAGAGTAGAAGAGTGCTCTTTTCTCAAAAGCAGAGTGTGTTTCTTGTAAGGCGAGCTAGCATTTGTTTCCCAGTCCTAAATGGAGTTGAATCACATGCAGTTTCTGGTCCTACGAGCAATAGTTGTTTTATGGTAAGAATAGTCACTATTGCGCTGCCATTGCCATACACAGGACAAATAGCACTGGCGTCTGTTCCCAGCAAGTACAGTGTATTGGACTGAAGGGGATCTACTGTTCTTGTCAGGTTCCTAAACAGAATTGAACTAGATATGGCCGTGTGTGTAGGAAGCACAGTTCTTTTGTTCTGAGCAAGCTCACTGTTCTGGCCCTACAGGAAACACAGCAGAGTAGAAGAGTGCTCTTTTCTCAAAAGCAGAGTGTATTTCTTGTAAGGCGAGCTAGCATTTGTTTCCCAGTCCTAAATGGAGTTGAGTCACATGCAGTTTCTGGTCCTACGAGCAAGAGTTGTTTTCTGGTAAGAAGTCACTATTGTGCTCCCATTGTCATACACAGGGCAAATAGTACTGGCGTCTGTTCCCAGCATGTACAGTGTATTGGACTGAAGAGGATCTACTGTTCTTGTCAGATTCCTAAGCAGAATTGAATAGATATGGCCCTTGTGTGCAGGAAGCACAGTTCTTTTGTTTTGAGGAAGCTCACTCATCTGGCCCTATAGGAAACACAGTATAGTAGAAGAATGCTCTTTTGTCAAAAGCACAGAGTTTTTCTTGTAAGGCGAGCTAGCATTTCTTTCCCAGTCCTAAATGGAGTTGAGACACATGCAGTTTTTGGTCCTACGAGCAAGAGTTTTTTTCTGGTAAGAAGAGTCACTATTGCACTTTCATTGCCATACACAGTGCAAATAGCACTTGCATCTGTTCCCAGCAAGTACAGTGTATTGGACTGAAGAGGATCTACTGTTCTTGTCAGTTTTTTAAGCAGAGTTGAACTAGATATGGCCGTGTGTGTAGGAAGCACAGTTCTTTTGTTCTGAGCAAGTTCACTGTTCTGGCCCGACAGGAAACACAGTAGAGTAGAAGATTGCTCTTTTCTCAAAAGCAGAGTGTGTTTCTTGTAAGGCGAGCTAGCGTTTTTTTCCCAGTCCTAAATGGAGTTGAATCACATGCAGTTTCTGGTCCTACGAGCAAGAGTTGTTTTCTGGTAAGAAGAGTCCCTATTGCGCTCCCATTGTCATACAAAGAGCAAATAGTCCTGGTGTCTGTTCCTAGCATGTACAGTGAATTGGACTGAAGAGGAGCTACTGTTCTTGTCAGTTTCCTAAGCAGAGTTGAACTAGATATGGCACGTGTGTGTAGGAAGCACAGTTCTTTTGTTCTGAGCAAGCTCCTTGTTCGGACCCATAGGAAACACAGTAGAGTAGAAGAGTGCTCTTTTCTCAAAAGCAGAGTGTGTTTCATGTAAGGCGAGCTAGCATTTGTTTCCCAGTCCTAAATGGAGTTGAATCACATGCAGTTTCTGGTCCTACGAGCAAGAGTTGTTTTCTGGTAAGGAAGTAACTGTTGTGCTCCCATTGCCATACACAGTGCAAATAGCACTCGCGTCTGTTCACAGCAAGTACAGTGTATCGGACTGAAGAGGATCTACTGTTCTTGTCAGGTTTACAAGCAGAATTGAACTAGATATGGCCATGTGTGTAGGAAGCACAGTTCTTTTGTTCTGAGCAAGCTCACTGTTCGGACCCCATAGGAAACACAGTAGAGTAGAAGAGTGCTTTTTTCTCTAAAGCAGATTGTGTTTATTGTAAGGCGAGCTAGAATTTGTTTCCCAGTCCTAAATGGAGTTGAATCACATACAGTTTCTGGTCCTACGAGCAAGAGTTGTTTTCTGGTAAGGAAAGTCACTATTGCGCTCCCATTGCCATACACAGTGCAAATAGCACTTGCGTCTGTTCCCAGCAAGTACAGTGTATTGGACTGAAGAGTAGCTACTGTTGTTGTCAGTTTCCTAAGCAGAGTTGAACTAGATATGGCCCGTGTGTGTAGGAAGCACAGTTCTTTGGTTCTGAGCAAGCTCACTGTTCTGGCCCTATAGGAAACACAGTAGAGTAGAAGAGTGCTCTTTTCTCTAAGCAGAGTGTGTTTCTTGTAAGGCGAGCTAGCGTTTGTTTCCCAGTCCTAAATGGAGTTGAATCACATGCAGTTTCTGGTCCTACGAGCAAGAGTTGTTTTCTGGTAAGGAAGTAACTGTTGTGCTCCCATTGCCATACACAGTGCAAATAGCACTCGCGTCTGTTCCCAGCAAGTACAGTGTATCGGACTGAAGAGGAGCTACTGTTCTTGTCAGTTTCCTAAGCAGAGTTGAACGAGATATGGCCCGTGTGTGTAGGACGCACAGTTCTCTTGTTCTGAGCAAGCTCACTGTTCTGGCCCTATAGGAAACACAGTAGAGTAGAAGAGTGCTCTTTTCTCAAAAGCAGAGTGTGTTTTTGGAAGTCGAGCTAGTATTTGTTTCCCAGTCCTAAATGGAGTTGAGTCACATGCAGTTTTTTGTCCTACGAGTAAGAGTTTTTTTCTGGTAAGAAGAGTCACTATTGTGCTCCAATTGTCATACACAGGGCAAATAGCACTGGCGTCTGTTCCCAGTATGTACAGTGTATTGGACTGAACAGGATCTACTGTTCTTGTCAGGTCCCTAAGCAGAGTTGAACTAGATATGGCCGTGTGTGTAGGAAGCACAGTTCTTTTGTTCTGAGCAAGCTCACTGTTCTGGCACTATAGGAAACACAGTAGAGTAGAACAGTGCTCTTTTCTCAAAAGCAAGGTGTTTCTTAGAAGTCGATCAGCGTTTGTTTCCCAGTCGTAAATGGAGTGGATTCACATGCAGTTTCTGGTCCTACGAGCAAGAGTTGTTTTCTGGTAAGGAAGTCACTATTGTGCTCCCATTGCCATACACAGTGCAAATAGCACTCGCGTCTGTTCCCAGCAAGTACAGTGTATCGGACTGAAGAGGAGCTACTGTTCTTGTCAGTTTCCTAAGCAGAGTTGAACGAGATATGGCCCGTGTGTGTAGGAAGCACAGTTCTTTTGTTCTGAGCAAGCTCACTGTTTGGACCACATAGGAAACACAGTAGAGTAGAAGAGTGCTCTTTTCAGAAAAGCAGAGTGTGATTCATGTAAGGGGAGCTAGCATTTGTTTCCCAGTCCTAAATGGAGTTGAATCCCATGCAGTTTCTGGTCCTACAAGCAAGAGTTGTTTTCTGGTAAGGAAAGTCACTTTGCGCTCCCATTGCCATACACAGTGCAAATAGCACTCGCGTCTGTTCACAGCAATTACAGTGTATGGGACTGAAGAGGAGCTACTGCTCTTGTCAATTTCCTAAGCAGAGTTGAACTAGATATGGCCCGTGTGTAGGAAGCACAGTTCTTTTGTTCTGAGCAAGCTCACTGTTCTGGCCCTACAGGAAACATAGTAGAGTAGAAGAGTGCTCTTTTCTCTAAAGCAGATTGTGTTTCTTTTAAGGCGAGCTAGCAATTGTTTCCCAGTCCTAAATGGCGTTGAATCACATACAGTTTCTGGTCCTACGAGCAAGAGTTGTTTTCTCGTAAGGAAAGTCACTATTGCGCTCCCATTGACATACACAGTGCAAAGAGCACTCGCGTCTGTTCCCTGCAAGTACAGTGTATTGGACTGAAGAGGAGCTACTGTTCTTGTCAGTTATCTAAGCAGAGTTGAACTAGATATGGCCCGTGTCTGTTGGAAGCACAGTTCTTTTGTTCTGGGCAAGCTCACTTTTCTGGCCCTACAGGAAACACTTTAGAGTAGAAGAGGGCTCTTTTCTCAAAAGCAGAGTGTGTTTCTTGTAAGGCGAGCTAGTGTTTGTTTCCCAGTCCTAAATGGAGTTGAATCCCATGCAGTTTCTGGTCCTAGGAGCAAGAGTTGTTTCTGGTAAGAAGAGTCACTATTGCGCTGTCATTGCCATACACAGGACAAAAAGCACTGGCGTCTGTTCCCAGGAAGTAGAGTGTATTGGACTGAAGAGGATCTACTGTTCTTGTCAGTTTTATAAGCAGAATTGAACTAGATATGGCCGTGTGTGTAGGAAGCACAGTTTTATTGTTCTGAGCAAGCTCACTGTTTGGACCCCATAGGAAACACAGTAGAGTAGAAGAGTGCTCTTTTCTCTAAAGCAGATTGTATTTCTTGTAAGGCGAGCTAGCATTTGTTTCCCAGTCCTAAATGGAGTTGAATCACATACAGTTTCTGGTCCTACGAGCAAGAGTTGTTTTCTGGTAAGGAAAGTCACTATTGCTCTCCCATTGACATACACAGTGCAAATAGCACTCGCGTCTGTTCCCAGCATGTACAGTGTATTGGACTGAAGAGGAGGTACTGTTCTTGTCAGTTTCCTAAGCAGAGTTGAACTAGATATGGCTCATGTGTGTAGGAAGCACAGTTCTTTTGTTCTGAGCAAGCTCACTGTTTGGACACCATAGGAAACACAGTAGAGTAGAAGAGTGCTCTTTTCTCAAAAGCAAAGTGTGTTTCTTGTAAGGTGAGCTAGCGTTTGTTTCCCAGTCTTAAATGGAGTTGAATCACATGCAGTTTCTGGTCCTACAAGCAAGAGTTGTTTTCTAGTAAGAAGAGTCACTATTGAGCTGCCATTGCCATACACAGGACAAATAACACTGGCATCTTTTCCCAGCAAGTACAGTGTATTGGATGGAAGAGGATCTACTGTTCTTGTCAGGTTCCTAAGCAGACTTGAACTAGATATGGCCGTGTGTGTAGGAAGCACAGTTTTTTTGTTCTGAGCAAGCTCACTTTTCAGAACACATAGGAAACACAGTAGAGTAGAAGAGTGCTCTTTTCTCAAAAGCAGAGTGTGTTTCTTAAAAGTCGAGCTAGCGTTTGTTTCCCAGTCCTAAATGGAGTTGAGTCACATGCAGTCTTTTGTCCTACGAGCAAGAGTTGTTCTCTGGTAAGACAAGTCATTATTGGGCTCCAATTGCCATACACATTGCAAATAGCACTCGTGTCTGTTCCCCGCAAGTACATTGTATTGGACTGAATAGGAGCTACTGTTCTTGTCAGTTTACTAAGCAGAGTTGAACTAGATATTATCCGTGTGTGTAGGAAGCACAGTTCTTTTGTTCTGAGCAAGCTCACTGTTCGGACCCCATAGGAAACACAGTAGAGTAGAAGAGTGCTTTTTTCTCAAAAGCAGAGTGTGTTTCATTTAAGGCGAGCTAGCGTTTGTTTCCCATTCCTAAATGGAGTTGAATCACATGCAGTTTGTGTTCCTACGAGCAAGAGTTGTTTTCTGGTAAGGAAAGTCACTATTGTGCTCCCATTGCCATACACAGTGCAAATATCCCTCCCATCTGTTCCCAGCAAGTACAGTGTATTGGAAAGAAGAGGAGCTACTGTTCTTCTCAGTTTCCTAAGCAGAGTTGAACTACATATGGCCAGTGTGTGTAAGAAGCACAGTTCTTTTTTTCTGAGCAAGCTCACTGTTCTGGCCCTATAGGAAACACAGTAGAGTAGAAGAGTGCTCTTTTCTCAAAAGCAGAGTGTGTTTCTTGTAAAGCGAGCTAGAGTTTGATTCCCAGTCCTAAAATGGAGTTGAATCACATGCAGTTTCTTGTCCACGAGCAAGAGTTGTTTTCTGGTAAGAAGAGTCACTATTGCGCTGCCATTGCCATACACAGGACAAATAGCATTGGCGTCTGTTCCCAGCAAGTACAATGTATTGGACTGAAGAGGATCTACTGTTCTTGTCAGGTTCCTAAGCAGACTTGAACTAGATATGGCCGTGTTTGTAGGAAGCACATTTCTTTTGTTCTGAGCAAGCTCACTGTTCAGACCCCATAGGAAGCACAGTAGAGTAGAAGAGTGCTCTTTTCTCAAAAGCAGAGTGTGTTTCATGTAAGGCGAGCTAGCATTTGTTTCCCAGTCCTAAATGGAGTTGAATCACATACAGTTTCTGGTCCTACGAGCAAGAGTTGTTTTCTGGGAAGGAAAGTCACTATTGCGCTCCCATTGCCATACACAGTGCAAATAGCACTGGCGTCTGTTCCCAGCAAGTACAGTGTATCGGACTGAAGAGGAGCTACTGTTCTTGTCAGTTTCCTAAGCAGAGTGGAACTATTATGGCCCGTGTGTAGGAAGCACAGCTCTTTTGTTCTGAGCAAGCTCACTGTTCTGGCCCTATAGGAAACACAGTAGAGTAGACGAGTGCTCTTTTCTCTAAAGCAGAGTGTGTTTCTTGTAAGGCGAGCTAGCGTTTGTTTCCCAGTCCTAAATGGAGTTGAATCACATGCAGTTTCTAGTCCTACGAGCAAGAGTTGTTTTATGTAAAGAAGAGTCACTTTTATGCTGCCATTGCCATACACAGGACAAATAGCACTGGCGTCTGTTCCCAGCAAGTACAGTGTATTGGACTGAAGAGGATCTACTGTTCTTGTCAGGTTCCTAAGCTAAATTGAACTAGATATGGCCGTGTGTGTAGGAAGCACAGTTCTTTTGTTCTGAGCAAGTTCAGTGTTCGGACTCCATAGGAAACACAGTAGAGTAGAAGAGTGCTCTTTTCTCAAAAGCAGAGTGTGTTTCTTGTAAGGCGAGCTAGCGTTTGTTTCCCAGTCCTAAATGGAGTTGAGTCACATGCAGTTTTTTGTCCTACGAGCAAGAGTTGTTCTCTGGTAAGACAAGTCATTATTGGGCTCCAATTGCCATACACATTGCAAATAGCACTCGCGTCTGTTCCCCGCAAGTACATTGTATCGGACTGAAGAGGAGCTTCTGTTCTTGTCAGTTTCCTAAGCAGAGTTGAACTAGATATGGCCCGTGTGTGTAGGAAGCAAAGTTTTTTTTTCTGAGCAAGCTCACTGTTCTGGCCCTATAGGAAACACAGTAGAGTAGAAGAGTGCTCTTTTCTCTAAAGCAGAGTGTGTTTCTTGTAAGGCGAGCTACCGTTTGTTTCCCAGTCCTAAATAGAGTTGAATCACATGCAGTTTCTGGTCCTACGAGCAAGAGTTGTTTTATGGTAAGAAGAGTCACTATTGTGCTCCAATTGCCATATACAGGACAAAGAGCACTGGCTTCTGTTCCCAGCAAGTACAATGTATTGGACTGAAGAGGATCTACTGTTCTTTCAGGTTCCTAAGCAGAATTGAACTAGATATGGCCGTGTGTGTAGGAAGCACAGTTCTTTTCTTCTGAGCAAGCTCACTGTTCGGACCCCATAGGAAACACAGTAGAGTAGAAGAGTGCTTTTTTCTCAAAAGCAGAGTGTGTTTCTTTTAAGGCGATCTAGCGTTTGTTTCCCATTCCTAAATGGAGTTGAATCACATGCAGTTTGTATTCCTACGAGTAAGAGTTGTTTTCTGGTAAGGAAAGTCACTATTGTGCTCCCATTGCCATACACAGTACAAATAGCCCTCCCATCTGTTCCCAGCAAGTACAGTGTATTGGAAAGAAGAGGAGCTACTGTTCTTCTCAGTTTCCTAAGCAGAGTTGAACTACATATGGCCAGTGTGTGTAGGAAGCACAGTTCTTTTTTTCTGAGCAAGCTCACTCTTCTGGCCCTATAGGAAACACAGTAGAGTAGAAGAGTGCTCTTTTCTCAAAAGCAGAGTGTGTTTCTTGTAAAGCGAGCTAGAGTTTGTTTCCCAGTCCTAAAATGGAGTTGAATCACATGCAGTTTCTTGTCCACGAGCAAGAGTTGTTTTCTGGTAAGAAGAGTCACTATTGCGCTGCCATTGCCATACACAGGACAAATAGCATTGGCGTCTGTTCCCAGCAAGTACACTGTATTGGACTGAAGAGGATCTACTGTTCTTGTCAGGTTCCTAAGGAGACTTGAACTAGATATGGCCGTGTGTGTAGGAAGCACAGTTTTTTTTTTTCTGAGCAAGCTCACTTTTCGGAACACATAGGACACACAGTAGAGTAGAAGAGTGCTCTTTTCTCAAAAGCAGAGTGTGTTTCTTGGACGTCGACCTAGCATTTGTTTCCCAGTCCTAAATGGAGTTGAGTCACATGCAGTTTTTTGTCCTACGAGCAAGAGCTGTTTTCTGGTAAGACAAGTCACTATTGGGCTCCAATTTTCATACACAGTGCAAATAGCACTCGCGTCTGTTCCCAGCAAGTACAGTGTATCGGACTGAAGAGGAGCTACTGTTCTTGTCAGTTTCCTAAGCAGAGTTATGGCCCGTGTGTAGGAAGCACAGCTCTTTTGTTCTGAGAAAGCTCACTGTTCTGGCCCTATAGGAAACACAGTAGAGTAGACGAGTGCTCTTTTCTCTAAAGCAGAGTGTGTTTCTTGTAAGGCGAGCTAGCGTTTGTTTCCCAGTCCTAAATGGAGTTGAATCACATGCAGTTTCTAGTCCTACGAGCAAGAGTTGTTTTATGTAAAGAAGAGTCACTTTTGTGCTGCCATTGCCATACACAGGACAAATAGCACTCGCGTCTGTTCACAGCAAGTACAGTGTATTGGACTGAAGAGGATCTACTGTTCTTGTCAGGTTCCTAAGCTAAATTGAACTAGATATGGCCGTGTGTGTAGGAAGCACAGTTCTTTTGTTCTGAGCAAGTTCAGTGTTCGGACTCCATAGGAAACACAGTAGAGTAGAAGAGTGCTCTTTTCTCAAAAGCAGAGTGTGTTTCTTGTAAGGTGAACTAGCGTTTGTTTCCCAGTCCTATATGGAGTTGAGTCACATGCAGTTTTTTGTCCTATGAGCAAGAGTTGTTTTCTGGTAAGACGAGTCACTATTGTGCTCTAATTGCCATACAGAGTGCAAATAGCACTCGCGTCTCTTCCCCGCAAGTACAGTGTATTGGACTGAAAAGGAGCTACTGTTCTTGTCAGTTTCCTAAGCAGAGTTGAACTAGATATGGCCCTTGTGTGTAGGAAGCACAGTTCTTTTGTTCTGAGCAAGCTCACTGTTCGGACCCCATAGGAAACACAGTAGAGTAGAAGAGTGCTCTTTTCTCAAAAGCAGAGTGTGTTTCATGTAAGGCGAGCTAGCATTTGTTTCCCAGACCTAAATGGAGTTGAATCACGTGCAGTTTCTGGTCCTATGAGCAAGAGTTGTTTTATGGTAAGGAAAGTCACTATTGTGTTCCCATTGCCCTACACAAGGCAAATAGCACTCGCGTCTTTCCCAGCAAGTACAGTGTATTGGACTGAATAGGAGCTACTGTTCTTGTCAGTTTACTAAGCAGAGTTGAACTAGATATGGTCCGTGTGTGTAGGAAGCACAGTTTTTTTGTTCTGAGCAAGCTCACTGTTTGGACCCCATAGGAAAAACAGTAGAGTAGAAGAGTGCTCTTTTCTCTAAAGCAGAGTGTGTTTCTTGTAAGGCGAGCTACCGTTTGTTTCCCAGTCCTAAATGGAGTGGAATCACATGCAGTTTCTGGTCCTACGAGCAAGAGTTTTTTTCTGGTAAAGAAAGTCACTATTGCGCTCCCATTGCCATACACAGTGCAAATAGCCCTCGTGTATCTTCCCAGCAAGTACAGTTTATTGGACTGAAGAGGAGCTACTGTTCTTCTCAGTTTTCTAAGCAGAGTTGAACTAGATACGGCCCGTGTGTGTAGGAAGCACAGTTCTTTTTTTCTGAGCAAGCTCACTGTTCTGGCCTTATAGGAAACACAGTAGAGTAGAAGAGTGCTCTTTTCTCAAAAGCAGAGTGTGTTTCTTGTAAAGCGAGCTAGAGTTTGTTTCCCAGGCCTAAATGGAGTTGAATCACATGCAGTTTCTGGTACTACAAGCAAGAGTTGTTTTCTGGTAAGAATAGTCACTATTGCGCTGCCATTGCCATACAAAGGACAAATAGCACTGGAGTCTGTTCCCAACAAGTACAGTGTATTGGACTGAAGAGGATCTACTGTTCTTGTCAGTTTCCTAAGCAGAGTTGAACTAGATATGGCCGTGTGTGTAGGAAGCACAGTTTTTTTGTTCTCAGCAAGCTCACTGTTCGGAAAACATAGGAAACACAGTAGAGTAGAAGAGTGCTCTTTTCTCAAAAGCAGAGTGTGATTCATGTAAGGCGAGCTAGCATTTGTTTCCCATTCCTAAATGGAGTTGAATCACATGCAGTTTCTGGTCCATGAGCAAGAGTTGTTTTCTGGTAAGAAGAGTCACTATTGCGCTGCCATTGCCATACACAGGACAAATAGCACTGGCGTCTGTTCCCAGCAAGTACAGTGTATTGGACTGAAGAGGATCTACTGTTCTTGTCAGGTTCCTAAGCAGACTTGAACTAGATATGGTCCGTGTGTGTAGGAAGCACAGTTTTTTTGTTCTGAGCAAGCTCACTTTTCGGAACACATAGGAAACACAGTAGAGTAGAAGAGTGCTCTTTTCTCAAAAAAAGAGTGTGTTTCATGTAAGGCGAGCTAGCATTTGTTTCTCAGTCCTAAATGGAGTTGAATCACATGCAGTTTCTGGTCCTACGAGCAAGAGTTGTTTTCTGGAAAGGAAAGTCACTATTGTGCTCCCTTTGACATACACAGTGCAAATAGCACTCGCGTCTGTTCCCAGCAAGTAGAGTGAATCGGACTGATGAGGAGCTACTGTTCTTGTCAGTTTCCTAAGCAGAGTTGAACTAGATATGGCCCGTGTGTGTAGGAAACACAGTTCTTTTGTTCTGAGCAAGCTCACTGTTCGTACCCCATAGGAAACACAGTAGAGTAGAAGAGTGCTCTTTTCTCAAAAGCAGAGTGTGTTTCATGGAAGGCAAGCTACCATTTGTTTCTCAGTCCTAAATAGAGTTGAATCTTATGCAGTTTCTGGTCCTACGAGCAAGAGTTGTTTTCTGGTAAGGAAAGTCACTATTGTGCTCCCATTGCCATCCACAGTGCAAATAGCACTGGCGTCTCTTCCGAGCAAGTACAGTGTATCGGACTGAAGAGGAGCTACTGTTCTTGTCAGTTTCCTAAGCAGAGTTGAACTAGATATGGGCCGTGTGTGTAGGAAGCACAGTTTTTTTTTCTGAGCAAGCTCACTGTTCTGGCCCTATAGGAAACGCAGTAGAGTAGAAGAGTGCTCTTTTCTCTAAAGCAGAGAGTGTTTCTTGTAAGGCGAGCTATCGTTTGTTTCCCAGTCCTAAATGGAGTTGAATCACATGCAGTTTCTGGTCCTACGAGCAAGAGTTGTTTTATGGTAAGAAGAGTCACTATTGTGCTCCAATTGCCATATACAGGACAAAGAACACTGGCGTCTGTTCCCAGCAAGTACAGTGTATTGGACTGAAGAGGATCTACTGTTCTTTCAGGTTCCTAAGCAGAATTGAACTAGATATGGCCGTGTCTGTAGGAAGCACAGTTCTTTTGTTCTGAGCAAGCTCACTGTTCGGACCCTATAGGAAACACAGTAGAGTAGAAGAGTGCACTTTTCTCAAAAGCAGAGTGTGTTTCTTGTAAGGCGAGCTAGCGTTTGTTTCCCAGTCCTAAATGGAGTTGAATCACATGCAGTTTCTAGTCCTATGAGCAAGAGTTGTTTTCTGGTAAGGAAAGTCACTATTGCGCTCCCATTGCCATACACAGTGCAAATAGCACTCGCGTCTGTTCCCAGCAAGTACAGTGTATCGGAGTGAAGAGGAGCTACTTTTCTTGTCAGTTTCCTAAGCAGAGTTCAAGTAGATATGGCCCGTGTGTGTAGGAAGCACAGTTCTTATGTTCTGAGCAAGCTCACTGTTCTGGCCCTATAGGAAACACAGTAGAGTAGAAGAGTGCTCTTTTCTCAAAAGCAGAGTGTGTTTCTTGTAAGGCGAGCTAGCGTTTGTTTCCTAGTCCTAAATGGAGTTGAATCACATGCAGTTTCAGTTCCTACGAACAAGAGTTCTTTTTTGGTAAGGAAAGTCACATTGCGCTCCCATTGCCATACACAGTGCAAATAGCACTCGTGTCTGTTCCCAGCAAGTACAGTGTATTGGACTGGATAGGTGCTACTGTTCTTGTCAGTTTCCTAAGCAGAGTTGAACTAGATATGATCCGTGTTTGTAGGAAGCACAGTTCTTTTTTTCTTTGCAAGCTCACTCTTTGGACCCCATAGGAAACACAGTAGAGCAGAAGAGTGCTATTTTCTCTAAAGCAGAGTGTGTTACTTGTAAGGCGAGCTAGCATTTGTTTCGCAGTCCTAAATGGTGTTGAATCCCATGCAGTTTCTGGTACTACGAGCAAGAATTGTTTTCTGGTAAAAAAGAGTCACTATTGCGCTGCCATTGCCATACACAGGACAAATAGCACTGGAGTCTGTTCGCAGCAAGTACAGTATATTGGGCTGAAGAGGATCTATTGTTCTTGTCAGGTTCTTAAGCAGACTTGAACTAGTTATGGCCGTGTGTGTAGGAAGCACAGTTTTTTTGTTCTGAGCAAGCTCACTGTTCGGACCCCATAGGAAACACAGTAGAGTAGAAGAGTGCTTTTTTCTCAAAAGCAGAGTGTGTTTCATGTAAGGCGAGCTACCGTTTGTTTCCCAGTCCTAAATGGAGTAGAATCACATGCAGTTTCTGGTCCTACGAGCAAGAGTTGTTTTCTGGTAAGGAAAGTCACTATTGTGCTCCCATTGCCATACACAGTGCAAATAGCCCTCCCATCTGTTCCCAGCAAGTACAGTGTATTGGAAAGAAGAGGAGCTACTGTTCTTGTCAGTTTCCTAAGCAGAGTTGAACTACATATGGCCCCTGTGTGTAGGAAGCACAGTTCATTTTTTCTGAGCAAGCTCACTGTTCTGGCCCTATAGGAAACACAGTAGAGTAGAGGAGTGCTCTTTTCTCAAAAGCAGAGTGTGTTTCTTGTAAAGCAAGCTAGAGTTTGTTTCCCAGTCCTAAATGGAGTTGAATCACATGCAGTTTCTGGTCCACGAGCAAGAGTTGTTTTCTGGTAAGAAGAGTCACTATTGCGCTGCCATTGCCATACACAGGACAAATAGCATTGGCGTCTGTTCCCAGCAAGTACACTGCATTGGACTGAAGAGGAGCTACTCTTCTTGTCAGTTTACTAAGCAGAGTTTAACTAGATATGGTCCGTGTGTAGGAAGCACAGTTCTTTTGTTCTGAGCAAGCTCACTGTTTGGACCCCATAGGAAACACAGTAGAGTAGAAGAGTGCTCTTTTCTCTAAAGCAGAGTGTGTTTCTTGTAAGGCGAGCTACCATTTGTATCCCAGTCCTAAATGGAGTGGAATCACACGCAGTTTCTGGTCTTACGAGCAAGAGTTGTTTTCTGGTAAAGAAAGTCACTATTGTGCTCCCATTGCCATACACAGCGCAAATAGCCCTCGCGTCTGTTCCCAGCAAGTACAGTGTATTGGACTGAAGAGGAGATACTGTTCTTCTCAGTTTCCTAAGCAGAGTTGAACTAGATATGGCCCGTGTGTGTAGGAAGCACAGTTCTTTTTTTCTGAGCAAGCTCACTGTTCTGGCCCTATAGGAAACACAGTAGAGTAGAAGAGTGCTCTTTTCTCAAAAGCAGAGTGTGTTTCTTGTAAAGCGAGCTAGAGTTTGTTTCCCAGGCCTAAATTGAGTTAAATCACATTCAGTTTCTGGTATTATGAGCAAGAGTTGTTTTCTGGTAAGAAGAGTCACTATTGCGCTGCCATTGCCATACACAGGACAAATAGCACTGGAGTCTGTTCCCAGCAAGTACAGTGTATTGGACTGAAGAGAATCTACTGTTCTTGTCAGGTTCCTAAGCAGACTTGAACTAGACATGGCCGTGTGTGTAGGAAGCACAGTTTTTTTGTTCTCAGCAAGCTCACTGTTCGGAACACATAGGAAACACAATAGAGTAGAAGAGTGCTCTTTTCTCAAAAGCAGAGTGTGTTTCATGTAAGGCAAGCTAGCATTTGTTTTCCAGTCCTAAATGGAGTTGAATCACATGCAGTATCTGGTCCAACGAGCTAGAGTTGTTTTCTGGTAAGGAAAGTCACTATTGCGCTCCCATTGCCATACACAGTGCAAATAGCACTCGCGTCTGTTCCCAGCAAGTACAGTGTATCAGACTGAAGAGGAGCTACTGTTCTTGTCAGTTTCCTAAACAGAGTTGAACTAGATATGGCCCGTGTGTAGGAAGCACAGTTCTTTTGTTCTGAGCAAGCTTACTGTTCAGGCCCTATAGGAAACACAGTAAAGTAGAAGAGTGCTCTTTTCTCTAAAGCAGAGTGTGTTTCTTGTAAGGTGAGCTAGGTTTTGTTTCCCAGTCCTAAATGGAGTTGAAACACTTGCAGTTTCTGGTCCTATAAGCAAGAGTTGTTTTATGGTAAGAAGAGTCACTATTGCGCTGCCATTGCCATACACAGGACAAATAGCACTGGCGTCTGTTCCCAGCAAGTACAGTATATTGGACTGAAGAGGATCTACTGTTCTTGTCAGGTTCCTAAACAGAATTGAACTAGATATGTTCGTGTGTACAAAGCACAGTTCTTTTGTTCTGAGCAAGCTCACTGTTCGGACCCCATAGGAAGCACAGTAGAGTAGAAGTGTGCTCTTTTCTCAAAAGCAGAGTGTGTTTCTTGTAAGGCGAGCTTGTGTTTGTTTCCAGTCCTAAATGGAGTGGAATCACATGCAGTTTCTTGTCCTATGAGCAAGAGTTGTTTTCTGGTAAGGAAAGTCACTATTGCGCTCCCATTGCCATACACAGTGCAAATAGCACATGCGTCTGTTCCCAGCAAGTACAGTGTATTGGAATGAAGAGGAGCTACTGTTCTTGTCAGGTTCCTAAGCAGAGTTGAACTCGATATGGCCCGTGTGTGTAGGAAGCACAGTTCTTATGTTCTGAGCAAGCTCACTGTTCTGGCCCTATAGGAAACACAGTAGAGTAGAAGAGTGCTCTTTTCTCTAAAGCAGAGTGTGTTTCTTTTAAGGCGAGCTAGCGTTTGTTTCCCAGTCTTAAATGGAGTTGAGTCACATGCAGTTTTTGATCCTATGAGCAAGAGTTGTTTTCTGGTAAGACGAGTCACTATTGTGCTCCAATTACAATACACAGTGCAAATAGCACTCGTGTCTGTTCCCCGCAAGTAAAGTGTATTGGACTGATGAGGAGCTACTGTTCTTGTCAGTTTCCTAAGCAGAGTTGAACTAGATATGGCACGTGTGTGTAGGAAGCATAGTTCTTTTGTTTTGAGCAAGCTCACTGTTCGGACCCCATAGGAAACACAGTAGAGTAGAAGAGTTCTCTTTTCTCAAAAGCAGAGTGTGTTTCATGTAAGGCGAGCTAGCATTTTTTTCCCAGTCCTAAATGGAGTTGAATCACATGCAGTTTCTGGTACTACGAGCAAGAGTTGTTTTCTGGTAAGGAAAGTCACTATTGTGCTCCCATTGCCATACACAGTGCAAATAGCACTCGCGTCTGTGCCCAGAAAGTACAGTGTATCGGACTGAAGAGGAGCTACTGGTCTTGTCAGTTTCCTAAGCAGAGTTGAACTAGTTATGGCCCGTGTGTGTAGGAAGCACAGTTCTTATGTTCTGAGCAAACTCACTGTTCTGGCCCTATAGGAAACACAGTAGAGTAGAAGAGTGCTCTTTTCTCTAAAGCAGAGTGTGTTTCTTGTAAGGCAAGCTAGCGTTTGTTTCCAAGTCCTATATGGAGTTGAATCACAAGCAGTTTCAGGTCCTACGAACAAGAGTTGTTTTCTGGTAAGGAAAGTCACATTGCGCTCCAATTGCCATACACTGTGCAAATATCACTCGCGTCTGTTCCCAGCAAGTACAGTGTATTGGAGTGAAGAGGAGCTACTGTTCTTGTCAGTTTTCTAAGCAGAGTTGAACTACATATGGTCCGTGTGTGTAGGAACCACAGTTCTTTTGTTCTGAGCAAGCTCACTGTTTGGACCCCATAGGAAACAGAGTAGAGTAGAAGAGTGCTCTTTTCTCAAAAGCAGAGTGTGTTTCTTGTAAGGTGAGCTAGCATTTATTTCCCAGTCCTAAATGGAGTTGAATCACATGCAGTTTCTGGTCCTACGACCAAGAGTTGTTTTCTGGTAAGGAAAGTCACTATTGTGCTCCCATTGCCATACACAGTTCCAATAGCACAAACGTCTGTTCCCAGCAAGTACAGTGTATTGGACTGAAGAGGAGCTACTGTTCTTGTCAGTTTCCTAAGCAGAGTTGAACTAGATATGGCCCGTGTGTCTAGGAAGCACAGTTCATTTGTTCTGAGCAAGCTAACTGTTCTGGCCCTATAGGAAACACAGTAGAGTAGAAGAGTGCTCTTTTCTCAAAAGTAGAATGTGTTTCTTGTAAGGTGAGCTAGAGTTTGTTTCCCAGTCCTAAATGGAGTTGAATCACAGACAATTTTTGGTCCTACAAGCAAGAGTTGTTTTCTGGTAGACAAGTCACTATTGCGCTCAAATGCCATACACAGTGCAAATAGCACTCGTGTCTGTTCCCAGCAAGTACAGTGTATTGGACTGAATAGGAGCTACTGTTCTTGTCAGTTTCCTAAGCAGAATTGAACTAGATATGGCCGTGTGTGTAGGAAGCACAGTTCTTTTGTTCTGAGCAAGCTCACTTTCGGACCCCATAGGAAACATAGTAGAGTAGAAGAGTGCTCTTTTCCCAAAAGCAGAGTGTGTTTCTTGTAAGGCGAGCTAGCGTTTGTTTCCCAGTCCTAAATGGAGTTGAATCACATGCAGTTTCTGGTCCTATGAGCAAGAGTTGTTTTCTGGTAAGGAAAGTCACTATTGTGCTAACATTGCCATCCACAGTGTAAATAGCACTCGCGTCTGTTCCCAGCAAGTACAGTGTATCGGACTGAAGAGGAGCTACTGTTCTTGTCAGTTTCCTAAGCAGAGTTGAACTAGATAAGGCCTGTGTGTGTAGGAAGCACAGTTCTTATGTTCTGAGCAAGCTCACTGTTCTGGCCCTATAGGAAACACAGTAGAATAGAAAAGTGCTCTTTTCTCAAAAGCAGAGTGTGTTTCTTATAAGGCGAGCTAGCGTTTGTTCCCTAGTCCTAAATGTAGTTGAATCACATGCAGTTTCTGGTCCTACAAACAAGAGTTTTTTTCTGGTAAGGAAAGTCACTATTGCGCTCCCATTGCCATACACAGGGCAAATAGCACTCGGGTCTTTTCCCAGCAAGTACAGTGTATTGGACTGAAGAGGAGCTACTGTTCTTGTCAGTTTCCTAAGCAGAGTTGAACTAGTTATGGCCCGTGTGTAGGAAGCACAGTTCTTTTGTTCTGAGCAAGTTCACTGTTCTGGCCTTATAGGAAACACAGTAGAGTAGAAGATTGCTCTTTTCTCAAAAGCAGAGTGTGTTTCTTGTAAAGCGAGCTAGCGTTTGTTTCCCAGTCCTAAATGGAGTTGAATCCCATGCAGTTTCTGGTCCTACGAGCAAGAGTTGTTTTCTGGTAAGAAGAGTCACTATTGCGCTCCCATTGTCATACACAGGGCAAATAGCACTGGCATCTGATCCCAGGAAGTACAGTGTATTGGACTGAAGAGGATCTACTGTTCTTGTCAGGTTCCTACGCAGAATTGAACTAGATATGGCCATGTGTGTAGAAAGCACAGTTCTTTTGTTCTGAGCAAGCTCACTGTTTCGACCCCATAGGAAACACAGTAGAGTAGAAGAGTGCTCTTTTCTCAAAAGCAGAGTGTGTTTATTGAAAGGCGAGCTAGTGTTTGTTTCCCAGTCAGAAATGGAATTGAATCCCGTTCAGTTTCTCGTCCTACGAGCAAGAGATTTTTCTGGTAAGAAGAGTCACTATTGCGCTCCCATTGCCATAAACAGTGCAAATAGCACTGGCATCTGTTCCGTGCATGTACAGAGTATTGGACTGAAGAGGAGCTGCTGTTCTTGTCAGTTTCCTAAGCAGAGTTGAACTAGATATGGCCTGTGTGTTTACGAAGCACAGTTATTATGTTCTGAGCAAGCTCACTGTTCTGGCCTTATAGGAAACACAGTAGAGTAGAAGAGTGCTCTTTTCTCAAAAGCAGAGTGTCTTTCTTGTGAGCAGAGCTAGCGTTTGTTTCCCAGTCCTAAATGGAGTTGAGTCACATGCAGTTTGTGGTCCTAAGAGCAAGAGTTGTTTTCTGGTAAGTAGAGTCACTATTGCGCTCCCATTGCCATACAGAGTACAAATAGCACTCGCGTCTGTTCCCAGCAAGTACAGTGTATTAGACTGAAGAGGAGCTACTGTTCTTGTCAGTAACCTAAGCAAAGTTGAATTAGATATGGCCCATGTGTGTAGGAAGCACAGTTCTTTTGTTCTGAGCAAGCTCACTGTTGGGACCCCATAGGAAACCCAGTAGAGTAGATGAGTGCTCTTTTCTCAAAAGCAGAGTGTGTTTCTTGTAGGCGAGCTAGCATTTGTTTCCCAGTCCTAAATGGAGTTGAATCCCATGCAGTTTCTGGTCCTATGAGCAAGACTTGTTTTCTGGTAAGAAGAACCACTATTGTGCTCTCAGTGTCATACACAGTACAAATAGCATTGGCGTCGATTCCCAACATGTACAGTGTATTGGACTGAAGAGAATCTACTGTTCTTGTCAGGTTCCTAAGCAGAATTGAACTAGATATGGTCGTGTGTGTAGGAAGCACAGTTCTTTTGTTCTGAGCAAGTACACTGTTCTGGCCCTATAGGAAACACAGTAGAGTAGAAGACTGCTCTTTTCTCAAAAGCAGAGTCTGTTTCTTGTAAGGCGAGCTAACGTTACTTTCCCAGTCCTAAATGGAGTTGAATCACATGCAGTTTCAGGTCCTACGAACAAGAGTTGTTTTCTGGTAAGGAAAGTCACATTGCGCTCCCATTGCCATACACTGCGCAAATAGCACTCGCGTCTGTTCCCAGCAAGTACAGTGTATTGGACTGAAGAGGATCTACTGTTCTTGTCAGGTTCCTAAGCAGACTTGAACTAGATATGGCCGTGTGTGTAGGAAGCACAGTTTTTTTGTTCTGAGCAAGCTCACTGTTCGGACCTCATAGGAAACACAGTAGAGTAGAAGAGTGCTTTTTTCTCAAAAGCAGAGTGTGTTTCTTTTAAGGCGAGCTAGCGTTTGTTTCCCATTCCTAAATGGACTGGAATCACATGCAGTTTCTGGTCCTACGAGCAAGAGTTGTTTTCTGGTAAGGAAAGTCACTATTGTGCTCCCATTGCCATACACAGTGCAAATAGCCATCCCGTCTTTTCCCAGCAAGTACAGTGTATTGGACTGAAGAGGAGCTATTGTTCTTGTCAGTTTCCTAAGAAGAGTTGAACTAGATATGGCCCCTGTGTGTAGGAAGCACAGTTCTTTTTTTCTGAGCAAGCTCACTTTTCTGGCCCTATAGGAAACACAGTAGAGTAGAAGAGTGCTCTTTTCTCAAAAGCAGAGTGTGTTTCTTGTAAAGTGAGCTAGAGTTTGTTTCCCAGTCCTAAATGGAGTTGAGTCACATGCAATTTTTTGTTCTATGAGCAAGAGTTGTTTTCTGGTAAGAAGAGTCACTATTGTGCTCCAATTGCCATACACAGTGTAAATAGCACTCGCGTCTCTTCCCAGCAAGTACAGTGTATTAGACTGAAGAGGAGCTACTGTTCTTGTCAGTTTCCTAAGGAGAGTTGAACTACATATGGTCCGTGTGTTTAGGAAGCACAGTTCTTTTGTTCTGAGCAAGCTCACTGTTTGGACCCCATAGGAAACACAGTAGAGTAGAAGAGTACTCTTTTCTCTAAAGCAGTGTGTTTCTTGTAAGGCGAGCTAACGTTTGTTTCCCAGTCCTAAATGGAGTTGAATCACATGCAGTTTCTGGTCCTACGAGCAAGAGTTGTTTTCTGGTAAGGAAAGTCACTATTGCGCTCCCATTGAATACACAGTGCAAATAGCACATGCGTCTGTTCCCAGCAAATACAGTGTATTGGACTGAAGAGGAGCTACTGTTCTTCTCATTTTCCTAAGCAGAGTTGAACTAGATATGGCCCGTGTGTCTAGGAAGCACAGTTCATTTGTTCTGAGCAAGCTAACTGTTCTGGCCCTATAGGAAACACAGTAGAGTAGAAGAGTGCTCTTTTCTCAAAAGCAGAGTGTGTTTCTTGTAAGGTGAGCTAGAGTTTGTTTCCAAGTCCTAAATGGAGTTGAGTCACATGCAGTTTATGGTCGTACGAGCAAGAGTTGTTTTCTGGTAAGATGAGTCACTATTGTGCTCCAATTTCCATACACAGTGCAAATAGCACTCACGTCTGTTCTCAGCAAGTACAGTGTATTGGACGGAAGAGGAGCTGCTGTTCTTGTCAGTTTCCTAAGAAGAGTTGAACTAGATATGGCCCTTGTGTTTAGGAAGCACAGTTATTATGTTCTGAGCAAGCTCACTGTTCTGGCCCTATAGGAAACACAGTAGAGTAGAAAAGTGCTCTTTTCTCAAAAGCAGAGTGTGTTTCTTGTAAGGCGAGCTAGTGTTTGTTTCCTAGTCCTAAATGGAGTTGAATCACATGCAGTTTCTGGTCCTACGAACAAGAGTTGTTTTCTGGTAAGGAAAGTCACTATTGCGCTCCCATTGCCATACACAGGGAAAATAGCACTCACGTCTTTTCCCAGCAAGTACAGTGTATTGGACTGAATAAGAGCTACTGTTCTTGGCAGTTTCCTAAGCAGAGTTGAACTACATATGGTCCTTGTGTGTAGGAAGCACAGTTCTTTTGTTCTGAGCAAGCTCACTGTTCGGACCCCATAGGAAACACAGTAGAGTAGAAGAGTGCTCTTTTCTCTAAAGCACAGTGTGTTTCTTGTAAGGTGAGCTAGCGTTTGTGTCTCAGACCTAAATGGAGTGGAATCACATGCAGTTTCTGGTCCTATGAGCAAGAGTTGTTTTATGGTAAGAATAGTCACTATTGCGCTGCCATTGACATACACAGGACAAATAGCACTGGCATCTGTTCCCAGCAAGTACAGTGTATTGGACTGAAGAGGAGCTACTGTTCTTGTCAGGTTTCTAAGCAGAATTGAACTAGATATGGCCGTGTGTAGGAAGCACAGTTCAATTGTTCTGAGCAAGCTCACTGTTCGGACCCCATAGGAAACACAGTAGAGTAGAAGAGTGCTCTTTTCTAAAAAGCAGAGAGTGTTTCTTGTAAGGCAAGCTAGCGTTTGTTTCCCAGTCCTAAATGGCGTTGAATCACATGCAGTTTGTGTTCCTAGGAGCAAGAGTTGTTTTCTGTTAAGGAAAGTCACTATTGTGCTCTCATTGGCATACACAGTGCAAATAGCACTCGCGTCTGTTCCCAGCAAGTACAGTGTATTGGACTGAAGAGGAGCTACTGTTCTTGTCAGTTTCCTAAGCAGAGTTGAACTAGATATGGCCCATGTGTAGGAAGCACAGTTCTTTTGTTCTGAGCAAGTTCACTGTTCTGGCCTTATAGGAAACACAGTAGAGTAGAAGAGTGCTCTTTTCTCAAAAGCAGAGTGTGTTTCTTGTAAGGCGAGTTAGCGTTTGTTTCCCAGTCCTAAATGGAGTTGAATCCCATGCAGTTTCTGGTCCTACGAGCAAGAGTTGTTTTCTGGTAAGAAGAGTCACTATTGCGCTCCCATTGTCACACACAGGGCAAATAGCACTGGCATCTGATCCAAGAAGTACAGTGTATTGGACTGAAGAGGATCTACTGTTCTTGTCAGGTTCCTACACAGAATTGAACTAGATATGGCCATGTGTGTAGAAAGCACAGTTCTTTTGTTCTGAGCAAGCTCACTGTTTGGACCCCATTGGAAACACAGTAGAGTAGAAGAGTGCTCTTTTCTCAAAAGCAGAGTGTGTTTATTGAAAGGCGAGCTAGTGTTTGTTTCCCAGTCAGAAATGGAATTGAATCCCGTGCAGTTTCTGGTCCTATGAGCAAGAGAATTTTCTGGTAAGAAGAGTCACTATTGCGCTCCCATTGCCAGAAACAGTGCAAATAGCACTGGCATCTGTTCCATGCATGTACAGAGTATTGGACTGAAGAGGAGCTACTGTTCTTGTCAGTTTCCTAAGCAGAGTTGAACTAGATATGGCCCCTGTGTGTAGGAAGCACAGTTCTTTTGTTCTGAGCAAGTTCACTGTTCTGGCCCTATAGGAAACACAGTAGAGTAGAAGAGTGCTCTTTTCTCAAAAGCAGAGTGTGTTTCTTGTAAGGCAAGCTAGCGTTTCTTTCCCAGTCCTAAATGGAGTTGTGTCTCATGCAGTTTCTGGTCCTATGAGCAAGAGTTGTTTTCTGGTAAGAAGAGTCACTATTGCGCTCCCTTTGTCATACACAGGGCAAATAGCACTGGGGTCTGTTCCCAGCAAGTGCAGTGTATTTGACTGAAGAGCGTATACTGTTCTTGTCAGTTTCCTAAGCAGAATTGAATTAGATACGGCCCGTGTGTGTAGGAAGCACAGTCCTTTTGTTCTGAGCAAGCTCATTGTTCTGGCCATAGAGGAAACACAGTAGAGTAGAAGAGTGCTCTTTTCTCAAAAGCAGAGTGTGTTTCTTGTGAGCAGAGCTAGCGTTTGTTTCCCAGTCCTAAATGGAGGTGAGTCACATGCAGTTTGTGGTCCTAAGAGCAAGAGTTGTTTTCTGGTAAGAAGAGTCACTATTGTGCTCCCATTGCCATAGAGAGTACAAATAGCACTCGCGTCTCTTCCCAGCAAGTACAGTGTATTAGACTGAAGAGGAGCTACTGTTCTTGTCAGTGACCTAAGCAAAGTTGAATTAGATATGGCCCATGTGTGTAGGAAGCACAGTTCTTTTGTTCTGAGCAAGCTCACTGTTTGGACCCCATAGGAAACCCAGTAGAGTAGATGAGTGCTCTTTTCTCAAAAGCAGAGTGTGTTTCTTGTAGGCGAGCTAGCATTTGTTTCCCAGTCCTAAATGGAGTTGAATCCCATGCAGTTTCTGGTCCTACGAGCAAGAATTGTTTTCTGGTAAGAAGAATCACTATTGTGCTCTCAATGTCATACACAGTGCAAATAGCATTGTCGTCGGTTCCCAGCATGTACAGTGTATTGGACTGAAGAGAATCTACTGTTCTTGTCAGGTTCCTAAGCAGAATTGAACTAGATATGGTCGTGTGTGTAGGAAGCACAGTTCTTTTTTTCTGAGCAAGTTCACGGTTCTGGCCCTATAGGAAACACAGTAGAGTAGAAGAGTGCTCTTTTCTCAAAAGCAGAGTGTGTTTCTTGTAAGGCGAGCTAGCGTTTCTTTCCCAGTCCTAAATGGAGTTGAGTCACTTGCAGTTTCTGGTCCTACGAGCAAGAGTTGTTTTCTGGTAAGAAGAGTCACTATTGCGCTCCCATTGTCATACACAGGGCAAATATCACTGGTGCCTGTTCGCAGCATGTGCAGTGTATTTGACTGGAGGGTATACTGTTCTTGTCAGTTTCCTAAGCTGAATTGAACTAGATATGGCCGTGTGTGTAGGAAGCACACTTCTTTTGTTCTGTGCAATCTCACTGTTCTGGCCCTATAGGAAACACAGTAGAGTAGAAGAGTGCTCTTTTCTCAAAAGCAGAGTGTGTTTCTTGAATGGAGAGCTAGCGTTTTTTTTCCCAGTCCTAAATGGAGTTGAATCACATGCAGTTTCTGATCCTACGAGCAAGAGTTGTTTTCTGGTAAGGAAAGTCACTATTGCGATCCCATTGTCATACACAGGGCAAATAGCACTGGCGTCGGTTCCCAGCATGTACAGTGTATTTTACTGAAGAGAATCTACTGTTTTTCTCAGGTTCCTAAGCAGAAATGAACTAGATATGGCCGTGTATGTAGGAAGCACAGTTCTTTTGTTCTGAGCATGCTCACTGTTCGGACCCCATAGGAAACACAGTAGAGTAGAAGAGTGCATTTTTCTCAAAAGCAGAGTGTGTTTCTTGTAAAGCGAGCTAGAGTTTGTTTCCCAGTCCTAAATGGAGTTGAATCACATGCAGTCTCTGGTCCTACGAGCAAGAGTTGTTTTCTGGTAAGAAGAGTCACTATTGCGCTGCCTATGCCATACACAGGACAAATAGCACTGGCGTCTGTTCCAAGCAAGTACAGTGTATTGGACGGAAGAGGAGCTACTGTTCTTGTCAGTTTCCTAAGCAGAGTTGAACTTGTTATGGTCCTGTGTAGGAAGCACAGTTCTTTTGTTCTGAGCAAGCTCACTGTTCTGGCCCTATAGGAAACACAGCAGAGTAGAAGAATGCTCTTTTCTCAAAAGCAGAGTGTGTTTCTTGTAAGGCGAGCTAGCGTTTGTTTCCCAGTCCTAAATGGAGTTGACTCACATGCAGGTTTTTGTCCTACGAGCAAGAGTTGTTTTCTGCTAGGGCGAGTCACTATTGTGCTCCAATTGCCATACTCAGTGCAAATAGCACTCGCGTCTGTTCCCTGCAAGTACAGTGTATCGGACTGAAGAGGAGCTACTGTTCTTGTCAGTTTCCTAAGCAGAGTTGAACTAGATATGGCCCGTGTGTAGGAAGCACTGTTCTTTATTCTGAGTAAGCTCACTGTTCTGGCCCTATAGGAAACACAGTAGAGTAGAAGAGTGCTCTTTTCTCTAAAGCAGAGTGTGTCTCTGTAAGGTGAGCTAGCTTTTGTTTCCCAGTCCTAAATGGAGTTGAATCACATGCAGTTTCTGGTCCTACAAGCAAGAGTTGTGTTCTGGTAAGGAAAGTCACTATTGCGCTCCCATTACCCTACACAAGGCAAATAGCACTCGCGTCTTTTCCCTGCAAGTACAGTGTATTGGAGTGAATAGGAGCTACTGTTTTTGTAAGTTTCCTAAGCAGAGTTGAACTAGATATGGTCCATATGTGTAGGAAGCACATTTCTTTTGTTCTGAGCAAGCTTACTCTTTGGATCCCATAGGAAACACTGTAGAGTAAAAGAGTGCACTTTTCTCTAAAGCAGAGTGTGTTTTTGTAAGGCGAGCTAGCATTTGTTTCCCAGTCCTAAATGGAGTGGAATCACATGCAGTTTGTGGTCCTACGAGCAAGAGTTGTTTTCTGGTAAGGAAAGTCACTATTGTGCTCCCATTGCCATACTCAGTGCAAATAGCCCTCCCGTCTGTTCCCAACAAGTACAGTGTATTGGACTGAAGAGAAGTTACTGTTCTTCTCAGTTTCCTAAGCAGAGTTGAACTAGATATGGTCCATGTGTGTAGGAAGCACAGTTCTTTTTTTCTGAGCAAGCTCTCTGTTCTGGCCCTATAGGAAAAACAGTAGAGTAGAAGAGTGCTCTTTTCTCAAAAGCAGAGTGTGTTTCTTGTAAAGCGAGCTAGAGTTTGTTTCCCAGTCCTAAATGGAGATGAATCACATGCAGTTTCTGGTCCTACGAGCAAGAGTTGTTTTCTGGTAAGAAGAGTCACTATTGTGCTGCCATTGACATACACAGAACAAATAGCACTCACATCTGTTCCCAGCAAGTACAGTGTATTGGACTGAAGAAGATCTACTGTTCTTGTCAGGTTCCTAAGCAGACTTGAACTAGATATGGCCGTGTGTGTAAGAAGCACAGTTTTTTTGTTCTGAGCAAGCTCAACTGTTCGGAACACATAGGAAACACAGTAGAGTAGAAGAGTGCTCTTTTCTGAAAAGCAGAGTGTGTTTCTTGGAAGTCGAGCTAGCGTTTGTTTCCCAGTCCTAAATGGAGTTGAGTCACATGCAGTTTTTTGACCAACGAGCAAGAGTTGCTTTCTGGTAAGACAAGTCACTATTGTGCTCCAATTGCCATACACAGTGCAAATAGCACTCACGTCTGTTCCCCGCAAGTACAGTGTATTGGACTGAAGAGGAGCTAGTGTTCTTGTCAGTTTCCTAAGCAGAGTTGAACTAGATATGGCCCGTGTGTAGGAAGCACAGTTGTTTTGTTCCGAGCAAGCTCACTGTTCGGACCCCATAGGAAACACAGTAGAGTAGAAGAGTGCTCTTTTCTCAAAAGCAGAGTGTGTTTCAAGTAAGGCGAGCTAGCATTTGTTTCCCAGTCCTAAATGGAGTGGAATCACATGGAGTTTCTGGTCCTACGAGCAAGAGTTGTTTTCTGGGAAGGAAAGTCACTATTGCGCTCCCCTTGCCATACATAGTGCAAATAGCTCTCGCGTCTGTTCCCAGCAAGTACAGTGTATCGGACTGAAGAGGAGCTACTGTTCTTGTCAGTTTCCTAAGCAGAGTTGAACTAGATATGGCCCGTGTGTGTAGGAAGCACAGTTCTTTTGTTCTGAGCAAGCTCACTGTTCAGACCCCATAGGAAACACAGTAGAGGAGAAGAGTGCTTATTACTCAAAAGCAGAGTGTGTTTCTTGTAAGGCGAGCTAGTGTTTGTTTCCCAGTCCTAAATGGATTTGAGTCACATGCAGTTTCTGGTCCTAAGAACAAGAGTTGTTTTCTGGAAAGGAAAGTCACTATTGTGCACCCATTGCCTTACACAAGGCAAATAGCACTCGCGTCTTTTCCCAGCAAGTACAGTGTATTGGACTGAATAGGAGTTACTGTTCTTGTCAGTTTCCTAAGTAGAGTTGAACTAGATATGGCCCGTGTGTGTAGGAAGCACAGTTCTTTTGTTCTGAGCAAGCTCACTGTTCTGGCCCTATAGGAAACACAGCAGAGTAGAAGAATGCTCTTTTCTCAAAAGCAGAGTGTGTTTCTTGTAAGGCGAGCTAGCGTTTGTTTCCCAGTCCTAAATGGAGTTGACTCACATGCAGGTTTTTGTCCTACGAGCAAGAGTTGTTTTCTGGTAGGGCGAGTCACTATTGTGCTCCAATTGCCATACTCAGTGCAAATAGCACTCGCGTCTGTTCCCTGCAAGTACAGTGTATCGGACTGAAGAGGAGCTACTGTTCTTGTCAGTTTCCTAAGCAGAGTTGAACTAGATATGGCCCGTGTGTAGGAAGCACTGTTCTTTATTCTGAGTAAGCTCACTGTTCTGGCCCTATAGGAAACACAGTAGAGTAGAAGAGTGCTCTTTTCTCTAAAGCAGAGTGTGTTTCTCTAAGGTGAGCTAGCTTTTGTTTCCCAGTCCTAAATGGAGTTGAATCACATGCAGTTTCTGGTCCTACGATCAAGAGTTGTTTTATGGTAAGAAGAGTCACTATTGTGCTGCCATTGCCATACACAGGACAAATAGCACTGTCGTCTGTTCCCAGCATGTACAGTGTATTGGACTGAAGAGGATCTACTGTAATTGTCAGGTTCCTAAGCAGAATTGAACTAGATATGGCCATGTGTGTAGGAAGCACAGTTCTTTTGTTCTGAGCAAGCTCACTGTTCGGACACCATAGGAAACACAGTAGAGTAGAAGAGTGCTCTTTTCTCAAAAGCAGAGTGTGTTTTTGTAAGGCGAGCTAGCGTTTGTTTCCTAGTCCTAAATGGAGTTGAATCACATGCAGTTTCTGGTCCTACGAGCAAGAGTTGTTTTCTGGTAAGGAAAGTCACTATTGCACTCCCATTACCCTACACAAGGCAAATAGCACTCGCGTCTGTTCCCAGCAAGTACAGTGTATTGGACTGAAGAGGATCTACTGTTCTTGTCAGGTTCCTAAGCAGACTTGAACTAGATATGGCCGTGTGTGTAGAAAGCACAGTTTTTTTTTTTTTTTCTGAGCAAGCTCACTGTTCGGAACACATAGGAAAAGCAGTAGAGTAGAAGAGTGCTCTTTTCTCAAAAGCAGAGTGTGTTTCTTGGAAGTCGAGCTAGCGTTTGTTTCCCAGTCCTAAATGGAGTTGAGTCACATGCAGTTTTTTGTTCAACGAGCAAGAGTTGTTTTCTGGTAAGACAAGTCACTATTGTGCTCCAATTGCCATACACAGTGCAAATATCACTCGCTTCTGTTCCCCACAAGTACAGTGTATCGGACTGAAGAGGAGCTACTGTTCCTGTCAGTTTCCTAAGCAGAGTTGAACTAGATATGGCCCGTGTGTGTAGGAAGCACAGTTCTTATGTTCTGAGCAAGCTCACTGTTCTGGCCCTATAGGAAACACAGTAGAGTAGAAGAGTGCTCTTTTCTCAAAAGCAGAGTGTGTTTCTTGTAAAGCGAGCTAGAGTTTGTTTCCCAGTCCTAAATGGAGTTGAATCACATGCAGTTTCTGGTCCTAGGAACAAGAGTTATTTTCTGGTAAGGAAAGTCACTATTGCGCTCCCATTGCCCTACACAAGGCAAATAGCCCTCGCGACTTTTCCCAGCAAGTACAGTGTATTGGACTGAATAGGAGCTACTGTTCTTGTCAGTTTCCTAAGCAGAGTTGAACTAGATGTGGTCCGTGTGTGTATTAAGCACAGTACTTTTGTTCTGAGCCAGCTCACTGTTTGGACCCCATAGGAAACACAGTAGAGTAGAACAGTGCTATTTTCTCTGAAGCAGAGTGTGTTTCTTGTAAGGCGAGCTAGCATTTGTTTCGCAGTCCTAAATGGAGTGGAATCACATGCAGTTTCTAGTCCTATGAGCAAGAGTTGTTTTCTGGTAAGGAAAGTCACTATTGCGCTCCCATTGACATACACAGTGCAAATAGCACATGCGCCTGTTGCCAGCAAGTACAGTGTATTGGACTGAAGAGGAGCTACTGTTCTTGTCAGTTTCCTAAGCAGAGTTGAACTAGATATGGCCCGTGTGTGTAGGAAGCACAGTTCTTTTGTTCTGAGCAAGCTCACTGTTTGGACCTCATAGGAAACACAGTAGAGTAGAAGAGTGCTCTTTAATCAAAAGCAAAGTGTGTTTCATGTAAGGCGAGCTAGCATTTGTTTCCCAGTCCTAAATGGAGTTGAATCACATGCAGTTTCTGGTCCTAAGAACAAGAGTTGTTTTCTGGAAAGGAAAGTCACTATTGTGCACCCATTGCCTTACACAAGGCAAATAGCACTCGCGTCTTTTCCCAGCAAGTACAGTGTATTGGACTGAATAGGAGTTACTGTTCTTGTCAGTTTCCTAAGTAGAGTTGAACTAGATATGGCCCGTGTGTGTAGGAACCACAGTTCTTTTGTTCTGAGCAAGCTCACTGTTCTGGCCCTATAGGAAACACAGCAGAGTAGAAGAATGCTCTTTTCTCAAAAGCAGAGTGTGTTTCTTGTAAGGCGAGCTAGCGTTTGTTTCCCAGTCCTAAATGGAGTTGACTCACATGCAGGTTTTTGTCCTACGAGCAAGAGTTGTTTTCTGGTAGGGCGAGTCACTATTGTGCTCCAATTGCCATACTCAGTGCAAATAGCACTCGCGTCTGTTCCCTGCAAGTACAGTGTATCGGACTGAAGAGGAGCTACTGTTCTTGTCAGTTTCCTAAGCAGAGTTGAACTAGATATGGCCCGTGTGTAGGAAGCACTGTTCTTTATTCTGAGTAAGCTCACTGTTCTGGCCCTATAGGAAACACAGTAGAGTAGAAGAGTGCTCTTTTCTCTAAAGCAGAGTGTGTTTCTCTAAGGTGAGCTAGCTTTTGTTTCCCAGTCCTAAATGGAGTTGAATCACATGCAGTTTCTGGTCCTACGATCAAGAGTTGTTTTATGGTAAGAAGAGTCACTATTGTGCTGCCATTGCCATACACAGGACAAATAGCACTGTCGTCTGTTCCCAGCATGTACAGTGTATTGGACTGAAGAGGATCTACTGTAATTGTCAGGTTCCTAAGCAGAATTGAACTAGATATGGCCATGTGTGTAGGAAGCACAGTTCTTTTGTTCTGAGCAAGCTCACTGTTCGGACACCATAGGAAACACAGTACAGTAGAAGAGTGCTCTTTTCTCAAAAGCAGAGTGTGTTTTTGTAAGGCGAGCTAGCGTTTGTTTCCTAGTCCTAAATGGAGTTGAATCACATGCAGTTTCTGGTCCTACGAGCAAGAGTTGTTTTCTGGTAAGGAAAGTCACTATTGCACTCCCATTACCCTACACAAGGCAAATAGCACTCGCGTCTGTTCCCAGCAAGTACAGTGTATTGGACTGAAGAGGATCTACTGTTCTTGTCAGGTTCCTAAGCAGACTTTAACTAGATATGGCCGTGTGTGTAGGAAGCACAGTTTTTTTTTTTTTCTGAGCAAGCTCACTGTTCGGAACACATAGGAAAAGCAGTAGAGTAGAAGAGTGCTCTTTTCTCAAAAGCAGAGTGTGTTTCTTGGAGTCGAGCTAGCGTTTGTTTCCCAGTCCTAAATGGAGTTGAGTCACATGCAGTTTTTTGTCCAACGAGCAAGAGTTGTTTTCTGGTAAGACAAGTCACTATTGTGCTCCAATTGCCATACACAGTGCAAATATCACTCGCTTCTGTTCCCCACAAGTACAGTGTATCGGACTGAAGAGGAGCTACTGTTCCTGTCAGTTTCCTAAGCAGAGTTGATCTAGATATGGCCCGTGTGTGTAGGAAGCACAGTTCTTATGTTCTGAGCAAGCTCACTGTTCTGGCCCTATAGGAAACACAGTAGAGTAGAAGAGTGCTCTTTTCTCAAAAGCAGAGTGTGTTTCTTGTAAAGCGAGCTAGAGTTTGTTTCCCAGTCCTAAATGGAGTTGAATCACATGCAGTTTCTGGTCCTAGGAACAAGAGTTGTTTTCTGGTAAGGAAAGTCACTATTGCGCTCCCATTGCCCTACACAAGGCAAATAGCCCTCGCGACTTTTCCCAGCAAGTACAGTGTATTGGACTGAATAGGAGCTACTGTTCTTGTCAGTTTCCTAAGCAGAGTTGAACTAGATGTGGTCCGTGTGTGTATTAAGCACAGTTCTTTTGTTCTGAGCCAGCTCACTGTTTGGACCCCATAGGAAACACAGTAGAGTAGAACAGTGCTATTTTCTCTGAAGCAGAGTGTGTTTCTTGTAAGGCGAGCTAGCATTTGTTTCGCAGTCCTAAATGGAGTGGAATCACATGCAGTTTCTAGTCCTATGAGCAAGAGTTGTTTTCTGGTAAGGAAAGTCACTATTGCGCTCCCATTGACATACACAGTGCAAATAGCACATGCGCCTGTTGCCAGCAAGTACAGTGTATTGGACTGAAGAGGAGCTACTGTTCTTGTCAGTTTCCTAAGCAGAGTTGAACTAGATATGGCCCGTGTGTGTAGGAAGCACAGTTCTTTTGTTCTGAGCAAGCTCACTGTTTGGACCCCATAGGAAACAGAGTAGAGTAGAAGAGTGCTCTTTTCTCAAAAGCAGAGTGTGTTTCTTGTAAGGTGAGCTAGCATTTATTTCCCAGTCCTAAATGGAGTTGAATCACATGCAGTTTCTGGTCCTACGACCAAGAGTTGTTTTCTGGTAAGGAAAGTCACTATTGTGCTCCCATTGCCATACACAGTTCCAATAGCACAAGCGTCTGTTCCCAGCAAGTACAGTGTATTGGACTGAAGAGGAGCTACTGTTCTTGTCAGTTTCCTAAGCAGAGTTGAACTAGATATGGCCCGTGTGTCTAGGAAGCACAGTTCATTTGTTCTGAGCAAGCTAACTGTTCTGGCCCTATAGGAAACACAGTAGAGTAGAAGAGTGCTCTTTTCTCAAAAGTAGAATGTGTTTCTTGTAAGGTGAGCTAGAGTTTGTTTCCCAGTCCTAAATGGAGTTGAATCACAGACAATTTTTGGTCCTACAAGCAAGAGTTGTTTTCTGGTAGACAAGTCACTATTGCGCTCAAATGCCATACACAGTGCAAATAGCACTCGTGTCTGTTCCCAGCAAGTACAGTGTATTGGACTGAATAGGAGCTACTGTTCTTGTCAGTTTCCTAAGCAGAATTGAACTAGATATGGCCGTGTGTGTAGGAAGCACAGTTCTTTTGTTCTGAGCAAGCTCACTTTCGGACCCCATAGGAAACAAAGTAGAGTAGAAGAGTGCTCTTTTCCCAAAAGCAGAGTGTGTTTCTTGTAAGGCGAGCTAGCGTTTGTTTCCCAGTCCTAAATGGAGTTGAATCACATGCAGTTTCTGGTCCTATGAGCAAGAGTTGTTTTCTGGTAAGGAAAGTCACTATTGTGCTAACATTGCCATCCACAGTGTAAATAGCACTCGCGTCTGTTCCCAGCAAGTACAGTGTATCGGACTGAAGAGGAGCTACTGTTCTTGTCAGTTTCCTAAGCAGAGTTGAACTAGATAAGGCCTGTGTGTGTAGGAAGCACAGTTCTTATGTTCTGAGCAAGCTCACTGTTCTGGCCCTATAGGAAACACAGTAGAATAGAAAAGTGCTCTTTTCTCAAAAGCAGAGTGTGTTTCTTATAAGGCGAGCTAGCGTTTGTTCCCTAGTCCTAAATGTAGTTGAATCACATGCAGTTTCTGGTCCTACAAACAAGAGTTTTTTTCTGGTAAGGAAAGTCACTATTGCGCTCCCATTGCCATACACAGGGCAAATAGCACTCGGGTCTTTTCCCAGCAAGTACAGTGTATTGGACTGAAGAGGAGCTACTGTTCTTGTCAGTTTCCTAAGCAGAGTTGAACTAGTTATGGCCCGTGTGTAGGAAGCACAGTTCTTTTGTTCTGAGCAAGTTCACTGTTCTGGCCTTATAGGAAACACAGTAGAGTAGAAGATTGCTCTTTTCTCAAAAGCAGAGTGTGTTTCTTGTAAAGCGAGCTAGCGTTTGTTTCCCAGTCCTAAATGGAGTTGAATCCCATGCAGTTTCTGGTCCTACGAGCAAGAGTTGTTTTCTGGTAAGAAGAGTCACTATTGCGCTCCCATTGTCATACACAGGGCAAATAGCACTGGCATCTGATCCCAGGAAGTACAGTGTATTGGAATGAAGAGGATCTACTGTTCTTGTCAGGTTCCTACGCAGAATTGAACTAGATATGGCCATGTGTGTAGAAAGCACAGTTCTTTTGTTCTGAGCAAGCTCACTGTTTCGACCCCATAGGAAACACAGTAGAGTAGAAGAGTGCTCTTTTCTCAAAAGCAGAGTGTGTTTATTGAAAGGCGAGCTAGTGTTTGTTTCCCAGTCAGAAATGGAATTGAATCCCGTTCAGTTTCTCGTCCTACGAGCAAGAGATTTTTCTGGTAAGAAGAGTCACTATTGCGCTCCCATTGCCATAAACAGTGCAAATAGCACTGGCATCTGTTCCGTGCATGTACAGAGTATTGGACTGAAGAGGAGCTGCTGTTCTTGTCAGTTTCCTAAGCAGAGTTGAACTAGATATGGCCTGTGTGTTTACGAAGCACAGTTATTATGTTCTGAGCAAGCTCACTGTTCTGGCCTTATAGGAAACACAGTAGAGTAGAAGAGTGCTCTTTTCTCAAAAGCAGAGTGTCTTTCTTGTGAGCAGAGCTAGCGTTTGTTTCCCAGTCCTAAATGGAGTTGAGTCACATGCAGTTTGTGGTCCTAAGAGCAAGAGTTGTTTTCTGGTAAGTAGAGTCACTATTGCGCTCCCATTGCCATACAGAGTACAAATAGCACTCGCGTCTGTTCCCAGCAAGTACAGTGTATTAGACTGAAGAGGAGCTACTGTTCTTGTCAGTAACCTAAGCAAAGTTGAATTAAATATGGCCCATGTGTGTAGGAAGCACAGTTCTTTTGTTCTGAGCAAGCTCACTGTTGGGACCCCATAGGAAACCCAGTAGAGTAGATGAGTGCTCTTTTCTCAAAAGCAGAGTGTGTTTCTTGTAGGCGAGCTAGCATTTGTTTCCCAGTCCTAAATGGAGTTGAATCCCATGCAGTTTCTGGTCCTATGAGCAAGACTTGTTTTCTGGTAAGAAGAACCACTATTGTGCTCTCAGTGTCATACACAGTACAAAGAGCATTGGCGTCGATTCCCAACATGTACAGTGTATTGGACTGAAGAGAATCTACTGTTCTTGTCAGGTTCCTAAGCAGAATTGAACTAGATATGGTCGTGTGTGTAGGAAGCACAGTTCTTTTGTTCTGAGCAAGTACACTGTTCTGGCCCTATAGGAAACACAGTAGAGTAGAAGACTGCTCTTTTCTCAAAAGCAGAGTCTGTTTCTTGTAAGGCGAGCTAGCGTTACTTTCCCAGTCCTAAATGGAGTTGAATCACATGCAGTTTCAGGTCCTACGAACAAGAGTTGTTTTCTGGTAAGGAAAGTCACATTGCGCTCCCATTGCCATACACTGCGCAAATAGCACTCGCGTCTGTTCCCAGCAAGTACAGTGTATTGGACTGAAGAGGATCTACTGTTCTTGTCAGGTTCCTAAGCAGACTTGAACTAGATATGGCCGTGTGTGTAGGAAGCACAGTTTTTTTGTTCTGAGCAAGCTCACTGTTCGGACCTCATAGGAAACACAGTAGAGTAGAAGAGTGCTTTTTTCTCAAAAGCAGAGTGTGTTTCTTTTAAGGCGAGCTAGCGTTTGTTTCCCATTCCTAAATGGACTGGAATCACATGCAGTTTCTGGTCCTACGAGCAAGAGTTGTTTTCTGGTAAGGAAAGTCACTATTGTGCTCCCATTGCCATACACAGTGCAAATAGCCATCCCGTCTTTTCCCAGCAAGTACAGTGTATTGGACTGAAGAGGAGCTATTGTTCTTGTCAGTTTCCTAAGAAGAGTTGAACTAGATATGGCCCCTGTGTGTAGGAAGCACAGTTCTTTTTTTCTGAGCAAGCTCACTTTTCTGGCCCTATAGGAAACACAGTAGAGTAGAAGAGTGCTCTTTTCTCAAAAGCAGAGTGTGTTTCTTGTAAAGTGAGCTAGAGTTTGTTTCCCAGTCCTAAATGGAGTTGAGTCACATGCAATTTTTTGTTCTATGAGCAAGAGTTGTTTTCTGGTAAGAAGAGTCACTATTGTGCTCCAATTGCCATACACAGTGTAAATAGCACTCGCGTCTCTTCCCAGCAAGTACAGTGTATTAGACTGAAGAGGAGCTACTGTTCTTGTCAGTTTCCTAAGGAGAGTTGAACTACATATGGTCCGTGTGTTTAGGAAGCACAGTTCTTTTGTTCTGAGCAAGCTCACTGTTTGGACCCCATAGGAAACACAGTAGAGTAGAAGAGTACTCTTTTCTCTAAAGCAGTGTGTTTCTTGTAAGGCGAGCTAACGTTTGTTTCCCAGTCCTAAATGGAGTTGAATCACATGCAGTTTCTGGTCCTACGAGCAAGAGTTGTTTTCTGGTAAGGAAAGTCACTATTGCGCTCCCATTGAATACACAGTGCAAATAGCACATGCGTCTGTTCCCAGCAAATACAGTGTATTGGACTGAAGAGGAGCTACTGTTCTTCTCATTTTCCTAAGCAGAGTTGAACTAGATATGGCCCGTGTGTCTAGGAAGCACAGTTCATTTGTTCTGAGCAAGCTAACTGTTCTGGCCCTATAGGAAACACAGTAGAGTAGAAGAGTGCTCTTTTCTCAAAAGCAGAGTGTGTTTCTTGTAAGGTGAGCTAGAGTTTGTTTCCAAGTCCTAAATGGAGTTGAGTCACATGCAGTTTATGGTCGTACGAGCAAGAGTTGTTTTCTGGTAAGATGAGTCACTATTGTGCTCCAATTTCCATACACAGTGCAAATAGCACTCACGTCTGTTCTCAGCAAGTACAGTGTATTGGACGGAAGAGGAGCTGCTGTTCTTGTCAGTTTCCTAAGAAGAGTTGAACTAGATATGGCCCTTGTGTTTAGGAAGCACAGTTATTATGTTCTGAGCAAGCTCACTGTTCTGGCCCTATAGGAAACACAGTAGAGTAGAAAAGTGCTCTTTTCTCAAAAGCAGAGTGTGTTTCTTGTAAGGCGAGCTAGTGTTTGTTTCCTAGTCCTAAATGGAGTTGAATCACATGCAGTTTCTGGTCCTACGAACAAGAGTTGTTTTCTGGTAAGGAAAGTCACTATTGCGCTCCCATTGCCATACACAGGGAAAATAGCACTCACGTCTTTTCCCAGCAAGTACAGTGTATTGGACTGAATAAGAGCTACTGTTCTTGGCAGTTTCCTAAGCAGAGTTGAACTACATATGGTCCTTGTGTGTAGGAAGCACAGTTCTTTTGTTCTGAGCAAGCTCACTGTTCGGACCCCATAGGAAACACAGTAGAGTAGAAGAGTGCTCTTTTCTCTAAAGCAGAGTGTGTTTCTTGTAAGGTGAGCTAGCGTTTGTGTCTCAGACCTAAATGGAGTGGAATCACATGCAGTTTCTGGTCCTATGAGCAAGAGTTGTTTTATGGTAAGAATAGTCACTATTGCGCTGCCATTGACATACACAGGACAAATAGCACTGGCATCTGTTCCCAGCAAGTACAGTGTATTGGACTGAAGAGGAGCTACTGTTCTTGTCAGGTTTCTAAGCAGAATTGAACTAGATATGGCCGTGTGTAGGAAGCACAGTTCAATTGTTCTGAGCAAGCTCACTGTTCGGACCCCATAGGAAACACAGTAGAGTAGAAGAGTGCTCTTTTCTAAAAAGCAGAGAGTGTTTCTTGTAAGGCAAGCTAGCGTTTGTTTCCCAGTCCTAAATGGCGTTGAATCACATGCAGTTTGTGTTCCTAGGAGCAAGAGTTGTTTTCTGTTAAGGAAAGTCACTATTGTGCTCTCATTGGCATACACAGTGCAAATAGCACTCGCGTCTGTTCCCAGCAAGTACAGTGTATTGGACTGAAGAGGAGCTACTGTTCTTGTCAGTTTCCTAAGCAGAGTTGAACTAGATATGGCCCATGTGTAGGAAGCACAGTTCTTTTGTTCTGAGCAAGTTCACTGTTCTGGCCTTATAGGAAACACAGTAGAGTAGAAGAGTGCTCTTTTCTCAAAAGCAGAGTGTGTTTCTTGTAAGGCGAGTTAGCGTTTGTTTCCCAGTCCTAAATGGAGTTGAATCCCATGCAGTTTCTGGTCCTACGAGCAAGAGTTGTTTTCTGGTAAGAAGAGTCACTATTGCGCTCCCATTGTCACACACAGGGCAAATAGCACTGGCATCTGATCCAAGAAGTACAGTGTATTGGACTGAAGAGGATCTACTGTTCTTGTCAGGTTCCTACACAGAATTGAACTAGATATGGCCATGTGTGTAGAAAGCACAGTTCTTTTGTTCTGAGCAAGCTCACTGTTTGGACCCCATTGGAAACACAGTAGAGTAGAAGAGTGCTCTTTTCTCAAAAGCAGAGTGTGTTTATTGAAAGGCGAGCTAGTGTTTGTTTCCCAGTCAGAAATGGAATTGAATCCCGTGCAGTTTCTGGTCCTATGAGCAAGAGAATTTTCTGGTAAGAAGAGTCACTATTGCGCTCCCATTGCCAGAAACAGTGCAAATAGCACTGGCATCTGTTCCATGCATGTACAGAGTATTGGACTGAAGAGGAGCTACTGTTCTTGTCAGTTTCCTAAGCAGAGTTGAACTAGATATGGCCCCTGTGTGTAGGAAGCACAGTTCTTTTGTTCTGAGCAAGTTCACTGTTCTGGCCCTATAGGAAACACAGTAGAGTAGAAGAGTGCTCTTTTCTCAAAAGCAGAGTGTGTTTCTTGTAAGGCAAGCTAGCGTTTCTTTCCCAGTCCTAAATGGAGTTGTGTCTCATGCAGTTTCTGGTCCTATGAGCAAGAGTTGTTTTCTAGTAAGAAGAGTCACTATTGCGCTCCCTTTGTCATACACAGGGCAAATAGCACTGGGGTCTGTTCCCAGCAAGTGCAGTGTATTTGACTGAAGAGCGTATACTGTTCTTGTCAGTTTCCTAAGCAGAATTGAATTAGATACGGCCCGTGTGTGTAGGAAGCACAGTCCTTTTGTTCTGAGCAAGCTCATTGTTCTGGCCATAGAGGAAACACAGTAGAGTAGAAGAGTGCTCTTTTCTCAAAAGCAGAGTGTGTTTCTTGTGAGCAGAGCTAGCGTTTGTTTCCCAGTCCTAAATGGAGGTGAGTCACATGCAGTTTGTGGTCCTAAGAGCAAGAGTTGTTTTCTGGTAAGAAGAGTCACTATTGTGCTCCCATTGCCATAGAGAGTACAAATAGCACTCGCGTCTCTTCCCAGCAAGTACAGTGTATTAGACTGAAGAGGAGCTACTGTTCTTGTCAGTGACCTAAGCAAAGTTGAATTAGATATGGCCCATGTGTGTAGGAAGCACAGTTCTTTTGTTCTGAGCAAGCTCACTGTTTGGACCCCATAGGAAACCCAGTAGAGTAGATGAGTGCTCTTTTCTCAAAAGCAGAGTGTGTTTCTTGTAGGCGAGCTAGCATTTGTTTCCCAGTCCTAAATGGAGTTGAATCCCATGCAGTTTCTGGTCCTACGAGCAAGAATTGTTTTCTGGTAAGAAGAATCACTATTGTGCTCTCAATGTCATACACAGTGCAAATAGCATTGTCGTCGGTTCCCAGCATGTACAGTGTATTGGACTGAAGAGAATCTACTGTTCTTGTCAGGTTCCTAAGCAGAATTGAACTAGATATGGTCGTGTGTGTAGGAAGCACAGTTCTTTTTTTCTGAGCAAGTTCACGGTTCTGGCCCTATAGGAAACACAGTAGAGTAGAAGAGTGCTCTTTTCTCAAAAGCAGAGTGTGTTTCTTGTAAGGCGAGCTAGCGTTTCTTTCCCAGTCCTAAATGGAGTTGAGTCACTTGCAGTTTCTGGTCCTACGAGCAAGAGTTGTTTTCTGGTAAGAAGAGTCACTATTGCGCTCCCATTGTCATACACAGGGCAAATATCACTGGTGCCTGTTCGCAGCATGTGCAGTGTATTTGACTGGAGGGTATACTGTTCTTGTCAGTTTCCTAAGCTGAATTGAACTAGATATGGCCGTGTGTGTAGGAAGCACACTTCTTTTGTTCTGTGCAATCTCACTGTTCTGGCCCTATAGGAAACACAGTAGAGTAGAAGAGTGCTCTTTTCTCAAAAGCAGAGTGTGTTTCTTGCATGGAGAGCTAGCGTTTTTTTTCCCAGTCCTAAATGGAGTTGAATCACATGCAGTTTCTGATCCTACGAGCAAGAGTTGTTTTCTGGTAAGGAAAGTCACTATTGCGATCCCATTGTCATACACAGGGCAAATAGCACTGGCGTCGGTTCCCAGCATGTACAGTGTATTTTACTGAAGAGAATCTACTGTTTTTCTCAGGTTCCTAAGCAGAAATGAACTAGATATGGCCGTGTATGTAGGAAGCACAGTTCTTTTGTTCTGAGCATGCTCACTGTTCGGACCCCATAGGAAACACAGTAGAGTAGAAGAGTGCATTTTTCTCAAAAGCAGAGTGTGTTTCTTGTAAAGCGAGCTAGAGTTTGTTTCCCAGTCCTAAATGGAGTTGAATCACATGCAGTCTCTGGTCCTACGAGCAAGAGTTGTTTTCTGGTAAGAAGAGTCACTATTGCGCTGCCTATGCCATACACAGGACAAATAGCACTGGCGTCTGTTCCAAGCAAGTACAGTGTATTGGACGGAAGAGGAGCTACTGTTCTTGTCAGTTTCCTAAGCAGAGTTGAACTTGTTATGGTCCTGTGTAGGAAGCACAGTTCTTTTGTTCTGAGCAAGGTCACTGTTCTGGCCCTATAGGAAATACAGTAGAGTAGAAGAGTGCTCTTTTCTCAAAAGCAGAGTTTGTTTCTTGTAAGGCGAGCTAGCGTTTGTTTCCCAGTCCTAAATGGAGTTGACTCACATGCAGGTTTTTGTCCTACGAGCAAGAGTTGTTTTCTGCTAGGGCGAGTCACTATTGTGCTCCAATTGCCATACTCAGTGCAAATAGCACTCGCGTCTGTTCCCTGCAAGTACAGTGTATCGGACTGAAGAGGAGCTACTGTTCTTGTCAGTTTCCTAAGCAGAGTTGAACTAGATATGGCCCGTGTGTAGGAAGCACTGTTCTTTATTCTGAGTAAGCTCACTGTTCTGGCCCTATAGGAAACACAGTAGAGTAGAAGAGTGCTCTTTTCTCTAAAGCAGAGTGTGTCTCTGTAAGGTGAGCTAGCTTTTGTTTCCCAGTCCTAAATGGAGTTGAATCACATGCAGTTTCTGGTCCTACAAGCAAGAGTTGTGTTCTGGTAAGGAAAGTCACTATTGCGCTCCCATTACCCTACACAAGGCAAATAGCACTCGCGTCTTTTCCCTGCAAGTACAGTGTATTGGAGTGAATAGGAGCTACTGTTTTTGTAAGTTTCCTAAGCAGAGTTGATCTAGATATGGTCCATATGTGTAGGAAGCACATTTCTTTTGTTCTGAGCAAGCTCACTCTTTGGATCCCATAGGAAACACTGTAGAGTAAAAGAGTGCACTTTTCTCTAAAGCAGAGTGTGTTTTTGTAAGGCGAGCTAGCATTTGTTTCCCAGTCCTAAATGGAGTGGAATCACATGCAGTTTGTGGTCCTACGAGCAAGAGTTGTTTTCTGGTAAGGAAAGTCACTATTGTGCTCCCATTGCCATACTCAGTGCAAATAGCCCTCCCGTCTGTTCCCAACAAGTACAGTGTATTGGACTGAAGAGAAGTTACTGTTCTTCTCAGTTTCCTAAGCAGAGTTGAACTAGATATGGTCCATGTGTGTAGGAAGCACAGTTCTTTTTTTCTGAGCAAGCTCTCTGTTCTGGCCCTATAGGAAAAACAGTAGAGTAGAAGAGTGCTCTTTTCTCAAAAGCAGAGTGTGTTTCTTGTAAAGCGAGCTAGAGTTTGTTTCCCAGTCCTAAATGGAGATGAATCACATGCAGTTTCTGGTCCTACGAGCAAGAGTTGTTTTCTGGTAAGAAGAGTCACTATTGTGCTGCCATTGACATACACAGAACAAATAGCACTCACATCTGTTCCCAGCAAGTACAGTGTATTGGACTGAAGAGGATCTACTGTTCTTGTCAGGTTCCTAAGCAGACTTGAACTAGATATGGCCGTGTGTGTAAGAAGCACAGTTTTTTTGTTCTGAGCAAGCTCAACTGTTCGGAACACATAGGAAACACAGTAGAGTAGAAGAGTGCTCTTTTCTGAAAAGCAGAGTGTGTTTCTTGGAAGTCGAGCTAGCGTTTGTTTCCCAGTCCTAAATGGAGTTGAGTCACATGCAGTTTTTTGACCAACGAGCAAGAGTTGCTTTCTGGTAAGACAAGTCACTATTGTGCTCCAATTGCCATACACAGTGCAAATAGCACTCACGTCTGTTCCCCGCAAGTACAGTGTATTGGACTGAAGAGGAGCTAGTGTTCTTGTCAGTTTCCTAAGCAGAGTTGAACTAGATATGGCCCGTGTGTAGGAAGCACAGTTGTTTTGTTCCGAGCAAGCTCACTGTTCGGACCCCATAGGAAACACAGTAGAGTAGAAGAGTGCTCTTTTCTCAAAAGCAGAGTGTGTTTCAAGTAAGGCGAGCTAGCATTTGTTTCCCAGTCCTAAATGGAGTGGAATCACATGGAGTTTCTGGTCCTACGAGCAAGAGTTGTTTTCTGGGAAGGAAAGTCACTATTGCGCTCCCCTTGCCATACATAGTGCAAATAGCTCTCGCGTCTGTTCCCAGCAAGTACAGTGTATTGGACTGAAGAGGAGCTACTGTTCTTGTCAGTTTCCTAAGCAGAGTTGAACTAGATATGGCCCGTGTGTGTAGGAAGCACAGTTCTTTTGTTCTGAGCAAGCTCACTGTTCAGACCCCATAGGAAACACAGTAGAGGAGAAGAGTGCTTATTACTCAAAAGCAGAGTGTGTTTCTTGTAAGGCGAGCTAGTGTTTGTTTCCCAGTCCTAAATGGATTTGAGTCACATGCAGTTTCTGGTCCTAAGAACAAGAGTTGTTTTCTGGAAAGGAAAGTCACTATTGTGCACCCATTGCCTTACACAAGGCAAATAGCACTCGCGTCTTTTCCCAGCAAGTACAGTGTATTGGACTGAATAGGAGTTACTGTTCTTGTCAGTTTCCTAAGTAGAGTTGAACTAGATATGGCCCGTGTGTGTAGGAAGCACAGTTCTTTTGTTCTGAGCAAGCTCACTGTTCTGGCCCTATAGGAAACACAGCAGAGTAGAAGAATGCTCTTTTCTCAAAAGCAGAGTGTGTTTCTTGTAAGGCGAGCTAGCGTTTGTTTCCCAGTCCTAAATGGAGTTGACTCACATGCAGGTTTTTGTCCTACGAGCAAGAGTTGTTTTCTGGTAGGGCGAGTCACTATTGTGCTCCAATTGCCATACTCAGTGCAAATAGCACTCGCGTCTGTTCCCTGCAAGTACAGTGTATCGGACTGAAGAGGAGCTACTGTTCTTGTCAGTTTCCTAAGCAGAGTTGAACTAGATATGGCCCGTGTGTAGGAAGCACTGTTCTTTATTCTGAGTAAGCTCACTGTTCTGGCCCTATAGGAAACACAGTAGAGTAGAAGAGTGCTCTTTTCTCTAAAGCAGAGTGTGTTTCTCTAAGGTGAGCTAGCTTTTGTTTCCCAGTCCTAAATGGAGTTGAATCACATGCAGTTTCTGGTCCTACGATCAAGAGTTGTTTTATGGTAAGAAGAGTCACTATTGTGCTGCCATTGCCATACACAGGACAAATAGCACTGTCGTCTGTTCCCAGCATGTACAGTGTATTGGACTGAAGAGGATCTACTGTAATTGTCAGGTTCCTAAGCAGAATTGAACTAGATATGGCCATGTGTGTAGGAAGCACAGTTCTTTTGTTCTGAGCAAGCTCACTGTTCGGACACCATAGGAAACACAGTAGAGTAGAAGAGTGCTCTTTTCTCAAAAGCAGAGTGTGTTTTTGTAAGGCGAGCTAGCGTTTGTTTCCTAGTCCTAAATGGAGTTGAATCACATGCAGTTTCTGGTCCTACGAGCAAGAGTTGTTTTCTGGTAAGGAAAGTCACTATTGCACTCCCATTACCCTACACAAGGCAAATAGCACTCGCGTCTGTTCCCAGCAAGTACAGTGTATTGGACTGAAGAGGATCTACTGTTCTTGTCAGGTTCCTAAGCAGACTTGAACTAGATATGGCCGTGTGTGTAGAAAGCACAGTTTTTTTTTTTTTTTCTGAGCAAGCTCACTGTTCGGAACACATAGGAAAAGCAGTAGAGTAGAAGAGTGCTCTTTTCTCAAAAGCAGAGTGTGTTTCTTGGAAGTCGAGCTAGCGTTTGTTTCCCAGTCCTAAATGGAGTTGAGTCACATGCAGTTTTTTGTTCAACGAGCAAGAGTTGTTTTCTGGTAAGACAAGTCACTATTGTGCTCCAATTGCCATACACAGTGCAAATATCACTCGCTTCTGTTCCCCACAAGTACAGTGTATCGGACTGAAGAGGAGCTACTGTTCCTGTCAGTTTCCTAAGCAGAGTTGAACTAGATATGGCCCGTGTGTGTAGGAAGCACAGTTCTTATGTTCTGAGCAAGCTCACTGTTCTGGCCCTATAGGAAACACAGTAGAGTAGAAGAGTGCTCTTTTCTCAAAAGCAGAGTGTGTTTCTTGTAAAGCGAGCTAGAGTTTGTTTCCCAGTCCTAAATGGAGTTGAATCACATGCAGTTTCTGGTCCTAGGAACAAGAGTTGTTTTCTGGTAAGGAAAGTCACTATTGCGCTCCCATTGCCCTACACAAGGCAAATAGCCCTCGCGACTTTTCCCAGCAAGTACAGTGTATTGGACTGAATAGGAGCTACTGTTCTTGTCAGTTTCCTAAGCAGAGTTGAACTAGATGTGGTCCGTGTGTGTATTAAGCACAGTACTTTTGTTCTGAGCCAGCTCACTGTTTGGACCCCATAGGAAACACAGTAGAGTAGAACAGTGCTATTTTCTCTGAAGCAGAGTGTGTTTCTTGTAAGGCGAGCTAGCATTTGTTTCGCAGTCCTAAATGGAGTGGAATCACATGCAGTTTCTAGTCCTATGAGCAAGAGTTGTTTTCTGGTAAGGAAAGTCACTATTGCGCTCCCATTGACATACACAGTGCAAATAGCACATGCGCCTGTTGCCAGCAAGTACAGTGTATTGGACTGAAGAGGAGCTACTGTTCTTGTCAGTTTCCTAAGCAGAGTTGAACTAGATATGGCCCGTGTGTGTAGGAAGCACAGTTCTTTTGTTCTGAGCAAGCTCACTGTTTGGACCTCATAGGAAACACAGTAGAGTAGAAGAGTGCTCTTTAATCAAAAGCAAAGTGTGTTTCATGTAAGGCGAGCTAGCATTTGTTTCCCAGTCCTAAATGGAGTTGAATCACATGCAGTTTCTGGTCCTAAGAACAAGAGTTGTTTTCTGGAAAGGAAAGTCACTATTGTGCACCCATTGCCTTACACAAGGCAAATAGCACTCGCGTCTTTTCCCAGCAAGTACAGTGTATTGGACTGAATAGGAGTTACTGTTCTTGTCAGTTTCCTAAGTAGAGTTGAACTAGATATGGCCCGTGTGTGTAGGAACCACAGTTCTTTTGTTCTGAGCAAGCTCACTGTTCTGGCCCTATAGGAAACACAGCAGAGTAGAAGAATGCTCTTTTCTCAAAAGCAGAGTGTGTTTCTTGTAAGGCGAGCTAGCGTTTGTTTCCCAGTCCTAAATGGAGTTGACTCACATGCAGGTTTTTGTCCTACGAGCAAGAGTTGTTTTCTGGTAGGGCGAGTCACTATTGTGCTCCAATTGCCATACTCAGTGCAAATAGCACTCGCGTCTGTTCCCTGCAAGTACAGTGTATCGGACTGAAGAGGAGCTACTGTTCTTGTCAGTTTCCTAAGCAGAGTTGAACTAGATATGGCCCGTGTGTAGGAAGCACTGTTCTTTATTCTGAGTAAGCTCACTGTTCTGGCCCTATAGGAAACACAGTAGAGTAGAAGAGTGCTCTTTTCTCTAAAGCAGAGTGTGTTTCTCTAAGGTGAGCTAGCTTTTGTTTCCCAGTCCTAAATGGAGTTGAATCACATGCAGTTTCTGGTCCTACGATCAAGAGTTGTTTTATGGTAAGAAGAGTCACTATTGTGCTGCCATTGCCATACACAGGACAAATAGCACTGTCGTCTGTTCCCAGCATGTACAGTGTATTGGACTGAAGAGGATCTACTGTAATTGTCAGGTTCCTAAGCAGAATTGAACTAGATATGGCCATGTGTGTAGGAAGCACAGTTCTTTTGTTCTGAGCAAGCTCACTGTTCGGACACCATAGGAAACACAGTACAGTAGAAGAGTGCTCTTTTCTCAAAAGCAGAGTGTGTTTTTGTAAGGCGAGCTAGCGTTTGTTTCCTAGTCCTAAATGGAGTTGAATCACATGCAGTTTCTGGTCCTACGAGCAAGAGTTGTTTTCTGGTAAGGAAAGTCACTATTGCACTCCCATTACCCTACACAAGGCAAATAGCACTCGCGTCTGTTCCCAGCAAGTACAGTGTATTGGACTGAAGAGGATCTACTGTTCTTGTCAGGTTCCTAAGCAGACTTTAACTAGATATGGCCGTGTGTGTAGGAAGCACAGTTTTTTTTTTTTTTCTGAGCAAGCTCACTGTTCGGAACACATAGGAAAAGCAGTAGAGTAGAAGAGTGCTCTTTTCTCAAAAGCAGAGTGTGTTTCTTGGAGTCGAGCTAGCGTTTGTTTCCCAGTCCTAAATGGAGTTGAGTCACATGCAGTTTTTTGTCCAACGAGCAAGAGTTGTTTTCTGGTAAGACAAGTCACTATTGTGCTCCAATTGCCATACACAGTGCAAATATCACTCGCTTCTGTTCCCCACAAGTACAGTGTATCGGACTGAAGAGGAGCTACTGTTCCTGTCAGTTTCCTAAGCAGAGTTGATCTAGATATGGCCCGTGTGTGTAGGAAGCACAGTTCTTATGTTCTGAGCAAGCTCACTGTTCTGGCCCTATAGGAAACACAGTAGAGTAGAAGAGTGCTCTTTTCTCAAAAGCAGAGTGTGTTTCTTGTAAAGCGAGCTAGAGTTTGTTTCCCAGTCCTAAATGGAGTTGAATCACATGCAGTTTCTGGTCCTAGGAACAAGAGTTGTTTTCTGGTAAGGAAAGTCACTATTGCGCTCCCATTGCCCTACACAAGGCAAATAGCCCTCGCGAATTTTCCCAGCAAGTACAGTGTATTGGACTGAATAGGAGCTACTGTTCTTGTCAGTTTCCTAAGCAGAGTTGAACTAGATGTGGTCCGTGTGTGTATTAAGCACAGTTCTTTTGTTCTGAGCCAGCTCACTGTTTGGACCCCATAGGAAACACAGTAGAGTAGAACAGTGCTATTTTCTCTGAAGCAGAGTGTGTTTCTTGTAAGGCGAGCTAGCATTTGTTTCGCAGTCCTAAATGGAGTGGAATCACATGCAGTTTCTAGTCCTATGAGCAAGAGTTGTTTTCTGGTAAGGAAAGTCACTATTGCGCTCCCATTGACATACACAGTGCAAATAGCACATGCGCCTGTTGCCAGCAAGTACAGTGTATTGGACTGAAGAGGAGCTACTGTTCTTGTCAGTTTCCTAAGCAGAGTTGAACTAGATATGGCCCGTGTGTGTAGGAAGCACAGTTCTTTTGTTCTGAGCAAGCTCACTGTTTGGACCTCATAGGAAACAATGTAGAGTAGAAGAGTGCTCTTTAATCAAAAGCAAAGTGTGTTTCATGTAAGGCGAGCTAGCATTTGTTTCCCAGTTCTAAATGGAGTTGAATCACATGCAGTTTCTGGTCCTACGAGCAAGAGTTGTTTTCTGGTAAGAAGAGTCACTATTGCGCTGCCATTGACATACACAGGACAAATAGCACTCGCGTCTGTTCCCAGCAAGTACAGTGTATTGGACTGAAGAGGATCTACTGTTCTTGTCAGGTTCCTAAGCAGACTTGAACTAGATATGGCCGTGTGTGTAGGAAGCACAGTTTTTTTTTTCTGAGCAAGCTCACTGTTCAGAACACATAGGAAACACAGTAGAGTAGAAGAGTGCTCTTTTCTCAAAAACAGAGTGTGTTTGTTGGAAGTCGAGCTAGCGTTTGTTTCCCAGTCCTAAATGGAGTTGATTCACATGCAGTTTTTTGTCCTACGAGCAAGAGTTTTTTTCTGGTAAGACAAGTCACTATAAGGCTCCAATTGCCATACACAGTGCAAATAGCACTCGCGTATGTTCCCCGCAAGTACAGTGTATTGGACTGAAGAGGAGCTACTGTTCTTGTAAGTTTCCTAAGCAGAGTTGAACTAGATATGGCCCGTGTGTGTAGGAAGCACAGTTCTTTTGTTCTTAGCAAGCTCACTGTTTGGACCCCATAGGAAGCACAGTAGAGTAGAAGAGTGCTCTTTTCTCAAAATAGAGTGTGTTTCATGTAAGGCGAGCTAGCATTTGCTTCCCAATCCTAAATGGATTTTAATCACATGCAGTTACTGGTACTACGAGCAAGAGTTGTTTTCTGGTAAGGAAAGTCACTATTGCGCTCCCATTGCCATACACAGTGCAAATAGCATCGCGTCTGTTCCCAGCAAGTACAGTGTATTGGACGGAAGAGGAGCTACTGTTCTTGTCAGTTTCCTAAGCAGAGTTGAACTTGTTATGGCCCTGTGTAGGAAGCACAGTTCTTTTGTTCTGAGCAAGGTCACTGTTCTGGCCCTATAGGAAATACAGTAGAGTAGAAGAGTGCTCTTTTCTCAAAAGCAGAGTGTGTTTCTTGTAAGGCGAGCTAGCGTTTGTTTCCCAGTCCTAAATGGAGTTGACTCACATGCAGGTTTTTGTCCTACGAGCAAGAGTTGTTTTCTGGTAGGGCGAGTCACTATTGTGCTCCAATTGCCATACTCAGTGCAAATAGCACTCGCGTCTGTTCCCTGCAAGTACAGTGTATCGGACTGAAGAGGAGCTACTGTTCTTGTCAGTTTCCTAAGCAGAGTTGAACTAGATATGGCCCGTGTGTAGGAAGCACTGTTCTTTATTCTGAGTAAGCTCACTGTTCTGGCCCTATAGGAAACACAGTAGAGTAGAAGAGTGCTCTTTTCTCTAAAGCAGAGTGTGTTTCTGTAAGGTGAGCTAGCTTTTGTTTCCCAGTCCTAAATGGAGTTGAATCACATGCAGTTTCTGGTCCTACGAGCAAGAGTTGTGTTCTGGTAAGGAAAGTCACTATTGCGCTCCCATTAACCTACACAAGGCAAATAGCACTCGCGTCTTTTCCCAGCAAGTACAGTGTATTGGAGTGAATAGGAGCTACTGTTCTTGTAAGTTTCCTAAGCAGAGTTGAACTAGATATGGTCCGTATGTGTAGGAAGCACATTTCTTTTGTTCTGAGCAAGCTCACTCTTTGGATCCCATAGGAAACACAGTAGAGTAAAAGAGTGCACTTTTCTCTAAAGCAGAGTGTGTTTTTGTAAGGAGAGCTAGCATTTGTTTCCCAGTCCTAAATGGAGTGGAATCACATGCAGTTTGTGGTCCTACGAGCAAGAGTTGTTTTCTGGTAAGGAAAGTCACTATTGCGCTCCCATTGCCATACTCAGTGCAAATAGCCCTCCCGTCTGTTCCCAACAAGTACAGTGTATTGGACTGAAGAGAAGTTACTGTTCTTCTCAGTTTCCTAAGCAGACTTGAACTAGATATGGCCGTGTGTGTAAGAAGCACAGTTTTTTTGTTCTGAGCAAGCTCAACTGTTCGGAACACATAGGAAACACAGTAGAGTAGAAGAGTGCTCTTTTCTGAAAAGCAGAGTGTGTTTCTTGGAAGTCGAGCTAGCGTTTGTTTCCCAGTCCTAAATGGAGTTGAGTCACATGCAGTTTTTTGACCAACGAGCAAGAGTTGTTTTCTGGTAAGACAAGTCACTATTGTGCTCCAATTGCCATACACAGTGCAAATAGCACTCACGTCTGTTCCCCGCAAGTACAGTGTATTGGACTGAAGAGGAGCTAGTGTTCTTGTCAGTTTCCTAAGCAGAGTTGAACTAGATATGGCCCGTGTGTAGGAAGCACAGTTGTTTTGTTCTGAGCAAGCTCACTGTTCGGACCCCATAGGAAACACAGTAGAGTAGAAGAGTGCTCTTTTCTCAAAAGCAGAGTGTGTTTCAAGTAAGGCGAGCTAGCATTTGTTTCCCAGTCCTAAATGGAGTGGAATCACATGCAGTTTCTGGTCCTACGAGCAAGAGTTGTTTTCTGGGGAGGAAAGTCACTATTGCGCTCCCCTTGCCATACATAGTGCAAATAGCTCTCGCGTCTGTTCCCAGCAAGTACAGTGTATCGGACTGAAGAGGAGCTACTGTTCTTGTCAGTTTCCTAAGCAGAGTTGAACTAGATATGGCCCGTGTGTGTAGGAAGCACATTTCTTTTGTTCTGAGCAAGCTCACTGTTCAGACCCCATAGGAAACACAGTAGAGGAGAAGAGTGCTCTTTACTCAAAAGCAGAGTGTGTTTCTTGTAAGGCGAGCTAGTGTTTGTTTCCCAGTCCTAAATGGATTTGAGTCACATGCAGTTTCTGGTCCTAAGAACAAGAGTTGTTTTCTGGAAAGGAAAGTCACTATTGTGCACCCATTGCCTTACACAAGGCAAATAGCACTCGCGTCTTTTCCCAGCAAGTACAGTGTATTGGACTGAATAGGAGTTACTGTTCTTGTCAGTTTCCTAAGTAGAGTTGAACTAGATATGGCCCGTGTGTGTAGGAAGCACAGTTCTTTTGTTCTGAGCAAGCTCACTGTTCTGGCCCTATAGGAAACACAGCAGAGTAGAAGAATGCTCTTTTCTCAAAAGCAGAGTGTGTTTCTTGTAAGGCGAGCTAGCGTTTGTTTCCCAGTCCTAAATGGAGTTGACTCACATGCAGGTTTTTGTCCTACGAGCAAGAGTTGTTTTCTGGTAGGGCGAGTCACTATTGTGCTCCAATTGCCATACTCAGTGCAAATAGCACTCGCGTCTGTTCCCTGCAAGTACAGTGTATCGGACTGAAGAGGAGCTACTGTTCTTGTCAGTTTCCTAAGCAGAGTTGAACTAGATATGGCCCGTGTGTAGGAAGCACTGTTCTTTATTCTGAGTAAGCTCACTGTTCTGACCCTATAGGAAACACAGTAGAGTAGAAGAGTGCTCTTTTCTCTAAAGCAGAGTGTGTTTCTGTAAGGTGAGCTAGCTTTTGTTTCCCAGTCCTAAATGGAGTTGATTCACATGCAGTTTCTGGTCCTACGATCAAGAGTTGTTTTATGGTAAGAAGAGTCACTATTGTGCTGCCATTGCCATACACAGGACAAATAGCACTGTCGTCTGTTCCCAGCATGTACAGTGTATTGGACTGAAGAGGATCTACTGTTATTGTCAGGTTCCTAAGCAGAATTGAACTAGATATGGCCATGTGTGTAGGAAGCACAGTTCTTTTGTTCTGAGCAAGCTCACTGTTCGGACACCATAGGAAACACAGTAGAGTAGAAGAGTGCTCTTTTCTCAAAAGCAGAGTGTGTTTCTTGGAAGTCGAGCTAGCGTTTGTTTCCCAGTCCTAAATGGAGTTGAGTCACATGCAGTTTTTTGACCAACGAGCAAGAGTTGTTTTCTGGTAAGACAAGTCACTATTGTGCTCCAATTGCCATACACAGTGCAAATAGCACTCACGTCTGTTCCCCGCAAGTACAGTGTATTGGACTGAAGAGGAGCTAGTGTTCTTGTCAGTTTCCTAAGCAGAGTTGAACTAGATATGGCCCGTGTGTAGGAAGCACAGTTGTTTTCTTCTGAGCAAGCTCACTGTTCGGAACACATAGGAAACACAGTAGAGTAGAAGAGTGCTCTTTTCTCAAAAGCAGAGTGTGTTTCAAGTAAGGCGAGCTAGCATTTGTTTCCCAGTCCTAAATGGATTTGAATCACATGCAGTTTCTGGTCCTACGAGCAAGAGTTGTTTTCTGGTAAGGAAAGTCACTATTGCGCTCCCATTGCCATACTCAGTGCAAATAGCACTCGCGTCTGTTCTTAGCAAGTACAGTGTATCGGACTGAAGAGGAGCTACTGTTCTTGTCAGTTTCCTAAGCAGAGTTGAACTAGATATGGCCCGTGTGTGTAGGAAACACAGTTCTTTTGTTCTGAGCAAGCTCACTGTTCTGGCTTTATAGGAAACACAGTAGAGTAGAAGAGTGCTCTTTTCTCTAAAGCAGAGTGTGTTTTTGTAAGGCGAGCTAGCATTTGTTTCCCAGTCCTAAATGGAGTGGAATCACATGCAGTTTGTGGTCCTACGAGCAAGAGTTGTTTTCTGGTAAGGAAAGTCACTATTGCGCTCCTATTGCCATACTCAGTGCAAATAGCCCTCCCGTCTGTTCCCAACAAGTACAGTGTATTGGACTGAAGAGAAGTTACTGTTCTTCTCAGTTTCCTAAGAAGAGTTGAACTAGATATGGTCCGTGTGTGTAGGAAGCACAGTTCTTTTTTTCTGAGCAAGCTCACTGTTCTGGCCCTATAGGAAACACAGTAGAGTAGAAGAGTGCTCTTTTCTCAAAAGCAGAGTGTGTTTCTTGTAAAGCGAGCTAGAGTTTGTTTCCCAGTCCTAAATGGATTTGAATCACATGCAGTTTCTGGTCCTACGAACAAGAGTTGTTTTCTGGTAAGGAAAGTCACTGTTGCGCTCCCATTGCCCTACACAAGGCAAATAGCACTCGCGTCTTTTCCCAGCAAGTACAGTGTATTGCACTGAATAGGAGCTACTGTTCTTGTCAGTTTCCTAAGCAGAGTTGAACTAGATATGGCCCGTGTGTGTAGGAAGCACAGTTCTTTTGTTCTGAGCAAGCTCACTGTTTGGACCTCATAGGAAACACAGTAGAGTAGAAGAGTGCTCTTTAATCAAAAGCAGAGTGTGTTTCATGTAAGGCGAGCTAGCATTTGTTTCCCAGTCCTAAATGGAGTTGAATCACATGCAGTTTCTGGTCCTACGAGCAAGAGTTGTTTTCTGGTAAGAAGAGTCACTATTGCGCTGCCATTGACATACTCAGGACAAATAGCACTCGCGTCTGTTCCCAGCAAGTACAGTGTATTGGACTGAAGAGGATCTACTGTTCTTGTCAGGTTCCTAAGCAGACTTGAACTATATATGGCCGTGTGTGTAGGAAGCACAGTTTTTTTTTTCTGAGCAAGCTCAGTGTTCGGAACACATAGGAAACACAGTAGAGTAGAAGAGTGCTCTTTTCTCAAAAGCAGAGTGTGTTTCTTGGATGTCGAGCTAGCGTTTGTTTCCCAGTCCTAAATGGAGTTGAGTCACATGCAGTTTTTTGTCCAACGAGCAAGAGTTGTTTTCTGGTAAGACAAGTCACTATTTTGCTCCAATTGCCATACACAGTGCAAATATCACTCGCTTCTGTTCCTCACAAGTACAGTGTATCGGACTGAAGAGGAGCTACTGTTCTTGTCAGTTTCCTAAGCAGAGTTGAACTAGATATGGCCCGTGTGTGTAGGAAGCACAGTTCTTATGTTCTGAGCAAGCTCACTGTTCTGGCCCTATAGGAAACACAGTAGAGTAGAAGAGTGCTCTTTTCTCAAAAGCAGAGTGTGTTTCTTGTAAAGCTAGCTAGAGTTTGTTTCCCAGTCCTAAATGGAGTTGAATCACATGCAGTTTCTGGTCCTACGAACAAGAGTTGTTTTCTGGTAAGGAAAGTCACTGTTGCGCTCCCATTGCCCAACACAAGGCAAATAGCACTCGCGACTTTTCCCAGCAAGTACAGTGTATTGGACTGAATAGGAGCTACTGTTCTTGTCAGTTTCCTAAGCAGAGTTGAACTAGATGTGGTCCGTGTGTGTATTAAGCACAGTTCTTTTGTTCTGAGCAAGCTCACTGTTTGGACCCCATAGGAAACACAGTAGAGTAGAACAGTGCTATTTTCTCTAAAGCAGAGTGTGTTTCTTGTAAGGCGAGCTAGCATTTGTTTCCCAGTCCTAAATGGAGTGGAATCACATGCAGTTTCTAGTCCTATGAGCAAGAGTTGTTTTCTGGTAAGGAAAGTCACTATTGCGCTCCCATTGACATACACAGTGCAAATAGCACATGCGCCTGTTGCCAGCAAGTACAGTGTATTGGACTGAAGAGGAGCTACTGTTCCTGTCAGTTTCCTAAGCAGAGTTGAACTAGATATGGCCCGTGTGTGTAGGAAGCACAGTTCTTTTGTTCTGAGCAAGCTCACTGTTCTGGCTTTATAGGAAACACAGTAGAGTAGAAGAGTGCTCTTTTCTCTAAAGCAGAGTGTGTTTTTGTAAGGCGAGCTAGCATTTGTTTCCCAGTCCTAAATGGAGTGGAATCACATGCAGTTTGTGGTCCTACGAGCAAGAGTTGTTTTCTGGTAAGGAAAGTCACTATTGCGCTCCTATTGCCATACTCAGTGCAAATAGCCCTCCCGTCTGTTCCCAACAAGTACAGTGTATTGGACTGAAGAGAAGTTACTGTTCTTCTCAGTTTCCTAAGAAGAGTTGAACTAGATATGGTCCGTGTGTGTAGGAAGCACAGTTCTTTTTTTCTGAGCAAGCTCACTGTTCTGGCCCTATAGGAAACACAGTAGAGTAGAAGAGTGCTCTTTTCTCAAAAGCAGAGTGTGTTTCTTGTAAAGCGAGCTAGAGTTTGTTTCCCAGTCCTAAATGGAGTTGAATCACATGCAGTTTCTGGTCCTACGAACAAGAGTTGTTTTCTGGTAAGGAAAGTCACTATTGCGTTCCTATTGCCCTACACAAGGCAAATAGCACTCGCGACTTTTCCCAGCAAGTACAGTGTATTGGACTGAATAGGAGCTACTGTTCTTGTCAGTTTCCTAAGCAGAGTTGAACTAGATGTGGTCCGTGTGTGTATTAAGCACAGTTCTTTTGTTCTGAGCAAGCTCACTGTTTGGACCCCATAGGAAACACAGTAGAGTAGAACAGTGCTATTTTCTCTAAAGCAGAGTGTGTTTCTTGTAAGGCGAGCTAGCATTTGTTTCCCAGTCCTAAATGGAGTGGAATCACATGCAGTTTCTAGTCCTATGAGCAAGAGTTGTTTTCTGGTAAGGAAAGTCACTATTGCGCTCCCATTGACATACACAGTGCAAATAGCACATGCGCCTGTTGCCAGCAAGTACAGTGTATCGGACTGAAGAGGAGCTACTGTTCTTGTCAGTTTCCTAAGCAGAGTTGAACTAGATATGGCCCGTGTGTGTAGGAAGCACAGTTCTTTTGTTCTGAGCAAGCTCACTGTTTGGACCTCATAGGAAACACAGTAGAGTAGAAGAGTGCTCTTTAATCAAAAGCAGAGTGTGTTTCATGTAAGGCGAGCTAGCATTTGTTTCCCAGTCCTAAATGGAGTTGAATCACATGCAGTTTCTGGTCCTACGAGCAAGAGTTGTTTTCTGGTAAGAAGAGTCACTATTGCGCTGCCATTGACATACTCAGGACAAATAGCACTCGCGTCTGTTCCCAGCAAGTACAGTGTATTGGACTGAAGAGGATCTACTGTTCTTGTCAGGTTCCTAAGCAGACTTGAACTAGATATGGCCGTGTGTGTAGGAAGCACAGTTTTTTTTTTTCTGAGCAAGCTCAGTGTTCGGAACACATAGGAAACACAGTAGAGTAGAAGAGTGCTCTTTTCTCAAAAGCAGAGTGTGTTTCTTGGATGTCGAGCTAGCGTTTGTTTCCCAGTCCTAAATGGAGTTGAGTCACATGCAGTTTTTTGTCCAACGAGCAATAGTTGTTTTCTGGTAAGACAAGTCACTATTTTGCTCCAATTGCCATACACAGTGCAAATATCACTCGCTTCTGTTCCTCACAAGTACAGTGTATCGGACTGAAGAGGAGCTACTGTTCTTGTCAGTTTCCTAAGCAGAGTTGAACTAGATATGACCCGTGTGTGTAGGAAGCACAGTTCTTATGTTCTGAGCAAGCTCACTGTTCTGGCCCTTTAGGAAACACAGTAGAGTAGAAGAGTGCTCTTTTCTCAAAAGCAGAGTGTGTTTCTTGTAAAGCGAGCTAGAGTTTGTTTCCCAGTCCTAAATGGAGTTGAATCACATGCAGTTTCTGGTCCTACGAACAAGAGTTGTTTTCTGGTAAGGAAAGTCACTATTGTGCTCCCATTGCCCTACACAAGGCAAATAGCACTCGCGTCTTTTCCCAGCAAGTACAGTGTATTTGACTGAATAGGAGCTACTGTTCTTGTCAGTTTCCTAAGCAGAGTTGAACTAGATGTGGTCCGTGTGTGTATTAAGCACAGTTCTTTTGTTCTGAGCAAGCTCACTGTTTGGACCCCATAGGAAACACAGTAGAGTAGAACAGTGCTATTTTCTCTAAAGCAGAGTGTGTTTCTTGTAAGGCGAGCTAGCATTTGTTTCCCAGTCCTAAATGGAGTGGAATCACATGCAGTTTCTAGTCCTATGAGCAAGAGTTGTTTTCTGGTAAGGAAAGTCACTATTGCGCTCCCATTAACATACAAAGTGCAAATAGCACATGCGCCTGTTGTCAGCAAGTACAGTGTATTGGACTGAAGAGGAGCTACTCTTCTTGTCAGTTTCCTAAGCAGAGTTGAACTAGATATGGCCCGTGTGTGTAGGAAGCACAGTTCTTTTGTTCTGAGCAAGCTCACTGTTTGGACCTCATTTGGAGAAACAGTAGAGTAGAAGAGTGCTCTTTAATCAAAAGCAGAGTGTGTTTCATGTAAGGCGAGCTAGCATTTGTTTCCCAGTCCTAAATGGAGTTGAATCACATGCAGTTTCTGGTCCTACGAGCAAGAGTTGTTTTCTGGTAAGAAGAGTCACTATTGCGCTGCCATTGACATACTCAGGACAAATAGCACTCGCGTCTGTTCCCAGCAAGTACAGTGTATTGGACTGAAGAGGATCTACTGTTCTTGTCAGGTTCCTAAGCAGACTTGAACTAGATATGGCCGTGTGTGTAGGAAGCACAGTTTTTTTTTTCTGAGCAAGCTCAGTGTTTGGAACACATAGGAAACACAGTAGAGTAGAAGAGTGCTCTTTTCTCAAAAGCAGAGTGTGTTTCTTGGAAGTCGAGCTAGCGTTTGTTTCCCAGTCCTAAATGGAGTTGAGTCACATGCAGTTTTTTGTCCAATGAGCAAGAGTTGTTTTCTGGTAAGACAAGTCACTATTGTGCTCCAATTGCCATACAAAGTGCAAATATCACTCGCTTCTGTTCCCCACAAGTACAGTGTATCGGACTGAAGAGGAGCTACTGTTCTTGTCAGTTTCCTAAGCAGAGTTGAACTAGATATGGACCGTGTGTGTAGGAAGCACAGTTCTTATGTTCTGAGCAAGCTCACTGTTCTGGCCCTTTAGGAAACACAGTAGAGTAGAAGAGTGCTCTTTTCTCAAAAGCAGAGTGTGTTTCTTGTAAAGCGAGCTAGAGTTTGTTTCCCAGTCCTAAATGGAGTTGAATCACATGCAGTTTCTGGTCCTACGAACAAGAGTTGTTTTCTGGTAAGGAAAGTCACTGTTGCGCTCCCATTGCCCTACACAAGGCAAATAGCACTCGCGTCTTTTCCCAGCAAGTACAGTGTATTGCACTGAATAGGAGCTACTGTTCTTGTCAGTTTCCTAAGCAGAGTTGAACTAGATATGGCCCGTGTGTAGGAAGCACTGTTCTTTATTCTGAGTAAGCTCACTGTTCTGACCCTATAGGAAACACAGTAGAGTAGAAGAGTGCTCTTTTCTCTAAAGCAGAGTGTGTTTCTGTAAGGTGAGCTAGCTTTTGTTTCCCAGTCCTAAATGGAGTTGATTCACATGCAGTTTCTGGTCCTACGATCAAGAGTTGTTTTATGGTAAGAAGAGTCACTATTGTGCTGCCATTGCCATACACAGGACAAATAGCACTGTCGTCTGTTCCCAGCATGTACAGTGTATTGGACTGAAGAGGATCTACTGTTATTGTCAGGTTCCTAAGCAGAATTGAACTAGATATGGCCATGTGTGTAGGAAGCACAGTTCTTTTGTTCTGAGCAAGCTCACTGTTCGGACACCATAGGAAACACAGTAGAGTAGAAGAGTGCTCTTTTCTCAAAAGCAGAGTGTGTTTCTTGGAAGTCGAGCTAGCGTTTGTTTCCCAGTCCTAAATGGAGTTGAGTCACATGCAGTTTTTTGACCAACGAGCAAGAGTTGTTTTCTGGTAAGACAAGTCACTATTGTGCTCCAATTGCCATACACAGTGCAAATAGCACTCACGTCTGTTCCCCGCAAGTACAGTGTATTGGACTGAAGAGGAGCTAGTGTTCTTGTCAGTTTCCTAAGCAGAGTTGAACTAGATATGGCCCGTGTGTAGGAAGCACAGTTGTTTTCTTCTGAGCAAGCTCACTGTTCGGAACACATAGGAAACACAGTAGAGTAGAAGAGTGCTCTTTTCTCAAAAGCAGAGTGTGTTTCAAGTAAGGCGAGCTAGCATTTGTTTCCCAGTCCTAAATGGATTTGAATCACATGCAGTTTCTGGTCCTACGAGCAAGAGTTGTTTTCTGGTAAGGAAAGTCACTATTGCGCTCCCATTGCCATACACAGTGCAAATAGCACTCGCGTCTGAACTTAGCAAGTACAGTGTATCGGACTGAAGAGGAGCTACTGTTCTTGTCAGTTTCCTAAGCAGAGTTGAACTAGATATGGCCCGTGTGTGTAGGAAACACAGTTCTTTTGTTCTGAGCAAGCTCACTGTTCTGGCTTTATAGGAAACACAGTAGAGTAGAAGAGTGCTCTTTTCTCTAAAGCAGAGTGTGTTTTTGTAAGGCGAGCTAGCATTTGTTTCCCAGTCCTAAATGGAGTGGAATCACATGCAGTTTGTGGTCCTACGAGCAAGAGTTGTTTTCTGGTAAGGAAAGTCACTATTGCGCTCCTATTGCCATACTCAGTGCAAATAGCCCTCCCGTCTGTTCCCAACAAGTACAGTGTATTGGACTGAAGAGAAGTTACTGTTCTTCTCAGTTTCCTAAGAAGAGTTGAACTAGATATGGTCCGTGTGTGTAGGAAGCACAGTTCTTTTTTTCTGAGCAAGCTCACTGTTCTGGCCCTATAGGAAACACAGTAGAGTAGAAGAGTGCTCTTTTCTCAAAAGCAGAGTGTGTTTCTTGTAAAGCGAGCTAGAGTTTGTTTCCCAGTCCTAAATGGAGTTGAATCACATGCAGTTTCTGGTCCTACGAACAAGAGTTGTTTTCTGGTAAGGAAAGTCACTATTGCGCTCCCATTGACATACACAGTGCAAATAGCACATGCGCCTGTTGCCAGCAAGTACAGTGTATAGGACTGAAGAGGAGCTACTGTTCTTGTCAGTTTCCTAAGCAGAGTTGAACTAGATATGGCCCGTGTGTGTAGGAAGCACAGTTCTTTTGTTCTGAGCAAGCTCACTGTTTGGACCTCATAGGAAACACAGTAGAGTAGAAGAGTGCTCTTTAATCAAAAGCAGAGTGTGTTTCATGTAAGGCGAGCTAGCATTTGTTTCCCAGTCCTAAATGGAGTTGAATCACATGCAGTTTCTGGTCCTACGAGCAAGAGTTGTTTTCTGGTAAGAAGAGTCACTATTGCGCTGCCATTGACATACTCAGGACAAATAGCACTCGCGTCTGTTCCCAGCAAGTACAGTGTATTGGACTGAAGAGGATCTACTGTTCTTGTCAGGTTCCTAAGCAGACTTGAACTATATATGGCCGTGTGTGTAGGAAGCACAGTTTTTTTTTTCTGAGCAAGCTCAGTGTTCGGAACACATAGGAAACACAGTAGAGTAGAAGAGTGCTCTTTTCTCAAAAGCAGAGTGTGTTTCTTGGATGTCGAGCTAGCGTTTGTTTCCCAGTCCTAAATGGAGTTGAGTCACATGCAGTTTTTTGTCCAACGAGCAAGAGTTGTTTTCTGGTAAGACAAGTCACTATTTTGCTCCAATTGCCATACACAGTGCAAATATCACTCGCTTCTGTTCCTCACAAGTACAGTGTATCGGACTGAAGAGGAGCTACTGTTCTTGTCAGTTTCCTAAGCAGAGTTGAACTAGATATGGCCCGTGTGTGTAGGAAGCACAGTTCTTATGTTCTGAGCAAGCTCACTGTTCTGGCCCTATAGGAAACACAGTAGAGTAGAAGAGTGCTCTTTTCTCAAAAGCAGAGTGTGTTTCTTGTAAAGCTAGCTAGAGTTTGTTTCCCAGTCCTAAATGGAGTTGAATCACATGCAGTTTCTGGTCCTACGAACAAGAGTTGTTTTCTGGTAAGGAAAGTCACTGTTGCGCTCCCATTGCCCTACACAAGGCAAATAGCACTCGCGACTTTTCCCAGCAAGTACAGTGTATTGGACTGAATAGGAGCTACTGTTCTTGTCAGTTTCCTAAGCAGAGTTGAACTAGATGTGGTCCGTGTGTGTATTAAGCACAGTTCTTTTGTTCTGAGCAAGCTCACTGTTTGGACCCCATAGGAAACACAGTAGAGTAGAACAGTGCTATTTTCTCTAAAGCAGAGTGTGTTTCTTGTAAGGCGAGCTAGCATTTGTTTCCCAGTCCTAAATGGAGTGGAATCACATGCAGTTTCTAGTCCTATGAGCAAGAGTTGTTTTCTGGTAAGGAAAGTCACTATTGCGCTCCCATTGACATACACAGTGCAAATAGCACATGCGCCTGTTGCCAGCAAGTACAGTGTATTGGACTGAAGAGGAGCTACTGTTCCTGTCAGTTTCCTAAGCAGAGTTGAACTAGATATGGCCCGTGTGTGTAGGAAGCACAGTTCTTTTGTTCTGAGCAAGCTCACTGTTCTGGCTTTATAGGAAACACAGTAGAGTAGAAGAGTGCTCTTTTCTCTAAAGCAGAGTGTGTTTTTGTAAGGCGAGCTAGCATTTGTTTCCCAGTCCTAAATGGAGTGGAATCACATGCAGTTTGTGGTCCTACGAGCAAGAGTTGTTTTCTGGTAAGGAAAGTCACTATTGCGCTCCTATTGCCATACTCAGTGCAAATAGCCCTCCCGTCTGTTCCCAACAAGTACAGTGTATTGGACTGAAGAGAAGTTACTGTTCTTCTCAGTTTCCTAAGAAGAGTTGAACTAGATATGGTCCGTGTGTGTAGGAAGCACAGTTCTTTTTTTCTGAGCAAGCTCACTGTTCTGGCCCTATAGGAAACACAGTAGAGTAGAAGAGTGCTCTTTTCTCAAAAGCAGAGTGTGTTTCTTGTAAAGCGAGCTAGAGTTTGTTTCCCAGTCCTAAATGGAGTTGAATCACATGCAGTTTCTGGTCCTACGAACAAGAGTTGTTTTCTGGTAAGGAAAGTCACTATTGCGTTCCTATTGCCCTACACAAGGCAAATAGCACTCGCGACTTTTCCCAGCAAGTACAGTGTATTGGACTGAATAGGAGCTACTGTTCTTGTCAGTTTCCTAAGCAGAGTTGAACTAGATGTGGTCCGTGTGTGTATTAAGCACAGTTCTTTTGTTCTGAGCAAGCTCACTGTTTGGACCCCATAGGAAACACAGTAGAGTAGAACAGTGCTATTTTCTCTAAAGCAGAGTGTGTTTCTTGTAAGGCGAGCGAGCATTTGTTTCCCAGTCCTAAATGGAGTAGAATCACATGCAGTTTCTAGTCCTATGAGCAAGAGTTGTTTTCTGGTAAGGAAAGTCACTATTGCGCTCCCATTGACATACACAGTGCAAATAGCACATGCGCCTGTTGCCAGCAAGTACAGTGTATCGGACTGAAGAGGAGCTACTGTTCTTGTCAGTTTCCTAAGCAGAGTTGAACTAGATATGGCCCGTGTGTGTAGGAAGCACAGTTCTTTTGTTCTGAGCAAGCTCACTGTTTGGACCTCATAGGAAACACAGTAGAGTAGAAGAGTGCTCTTTAATCAAAAGCAGAGTGTGTTTCATGTAAGGCGAGCTAGCATTTGTTTCCCAGTCCTAAATGGAGTTGAATCACATGCAGTTTCTGGTCCTACGAGCAAGAGTTGTTTTCTGGTAAGAAGAGTCACTATTGCGCTGCCATTGACATACTCAGGACAAATAGCACTCGCGTCTGTTCCCAGCAAGTACAGTGTATTGGACTGAAGAGGATCTACTGTTCTTGTCAGGTTCCTAAGCAGACTTGAACTAGATATGGCCGTGTGTGTAGGAAGCACAGTTTTTTTTTTTCTGAGCAAGCTCAGTGTTTGGAACACATAGGAAACACAGTAGAGTAGAAGAGTGCTCTTTTCTCAAAAGCAGAGTGTGTTTCTTGGATGTCGAGCTAGCGTTTGTTTCCCAGTCCTAAATGGAGTTGAGTCACATGCAGTTTTTTGTCCAACGAGCAAGAGTTGTTTTCTGGTAAGACAAGTCACTATTTTGCTCCAATTGCCATACACAGTGCAAATATCACTCGCTTCTGTTCCTCACAAGTACAGTGTATCGGACTGAAGAGGAGCTACTGTTCTTGTCAGTTTCCTAAGCAGAGTTGAACTAGATATGACCCGTGTGTGTAGGAAGCACAGTTCTTATGTTCTGAGCAAGCTCACTGTTCTGGCCCTTTAGGAAACACAGTAGAGTAGAAGAGTGCTCTTTTCTCAAAAGCAGAGTGTGTTTCTTGTAAAGCGAGCTAGAGTTTGTTTCCCAGTCCTAAATGGAGTTGAATCACATGCAGTTTCTGGTCCTACGAACAAGAGTTGTTTTCTGGTAAGGAAAGTCACTATTGTGCTCCCATTGCCCTACACAAGGCAAATAGCACTCGCGTCTTTTCCCAGCAAGTACAGTGTATTTGACTGAATAGGAGCTACTGTTCTTGTCAGTTTCCTAAGCAGAGTTGAACTAGATGTGGTCCGTGTGTGTATTAAGCACAGTTCTTTTGTTCTGAGCAAGCTCACTGTTTGGACCCCATAGGAAACACAGTAGAGTAGAACAGTGCTATTTTCTCTAAAGCAGAGTGTGTTTCTTGTAAGGCGAGCTAGCATTTGTTTCCCAGTCCTAAATGGAGTGGAATCACATGCAGTTTCTAGTCCTATGAGCAAGAGTTGTTTTCTGGTAAGGAAAGTCACTATTGCGCTCCCATTAACATACAAAGTGCAAATAGCACATGCGCCTGTTGTCAGCAAGTACAGTGTATTGGACTGAAGAGGAGCTACTGTTCTTGTCAGTTTCCTAAGCAGAGTTGAACTAGATATGGCCCGTGTGTGTAGGAAGCACAGTTCTTTTGTTCTGAGCAAGCTCACTGTTTGGACCTCATTTGGAGAAACAGTAGAGTAGAAGAGTGCTCTTTAATCAAAAGCAGAGTGTGTTTCATGTAAGGCGAGCTAGCATTTGTTTCCCAGTCCTAAATGGAGTTGAATCACATGCAGTTTCTGGTCCTACGAGCAAGAGTTGTTTTCTGGTAAGAAGAGTCACTATTGCGCTGCCATTGACATACTCAGGACAAATAGCACTCGCGTCTGTTCGCAGCAAGTACAGTGTATTGGACTGAAGAGGATCTACTGTTCTTGTCAGGTTCCTAAGCAGACTTGAACTAGATATGGCCGTGTGTGTAGGAAGCACAGTTTTTTTTTTCTGAGCAAGCTCAGTGTTTGGAACACATAGGAAACACAGTAGAGTAGAAGAGTGCTCTTTTCTCAAAAGCAGAGTGTGTTTCTTGGAAGTCGAGCTAGCGTTTGTTTCCCAGTCCTAAATGGAGTTGAGTCACATGCAGTTTTTTGTCCAACGAGCAAGAGTTGTTTTCTGGTAAGACAAGTCACTATTGTGCTCCAATTGCCATACAAAGTGCAAATATCACTCGCTTCTGTTCCCCACAAGTACAGTGTATCGGACTGAAGAGGAGCTACTGTTCTTGTCAGTTTCCTAAGCAGAGTTGAACTAGATATGGACCGTGTGTGTAGGAAGCACAGTTCTTATGTTCTGAGCAAGCTCACTGTTCTGGCCCTTTAGGAAACACAGTAGAGTAGAAGAGTGCTCTTTTCTCAAAAGCAGAGTGTGTTTCTTGTAAAGCGAGCTAGAGTTTGTTTCCCAGTCCTAAATGGAGTTGAATCACATGCAGTTTCTGGTCCTACGAACAAGAGTTGTTTTCTGGTAAGGAAAGTCACTGTTGCGCTCCCATTGCCCTACACAAGGCAAATAGCACTCGCGTCTTTTCCCAGCAAGTACAGTGTATTGCACTGAATAGGAGCTACTGTTCTTGTCAGTTTCCTAAGCAGAGTTGAACTAGATATGGCCCGTGTGTAGGAAGCACTGTTCTTTATTCTGAGTAAGCTCACTGTTCTGACCCTATAGGAAACACAGTAGAGTAGAAGAGTGCTCTTTTCTCTAAAGCAGAGTGTGTTTCTGTAAGGTGAGCTAGCTTTTGTTTCCCAGTCCTAAATGGAGTTGATTCACATGCAGTTTCTGGTCCTACGATCAAGAGTTGTTTTATGGTAAGAAGAGTCACTATTGTGCTGCCATTGCCATACACAGGACAAATAGCACTGTCGTCTGTTCCCAGCATGTACAGTGTATTGGACTGAAGAGGATCTACTGTTATTGTCAGGTTCCTAAGCAGAATTGAACTAGATATGGCCATGTGTGTAGGAAGCACAGTTCTTTTGTTCTGAGCAAGCTCACTGTTCGGACACCATAGGAAACACAGTAGAGTAGAAGAGTGCTCTTTTCTCAAAAGCAGAGTGTGTTTCTTGGAAGTCGAGCTAGCGTTTGTTTCCCAGTCCTAAATGGAGTTGAGTCACATGCAGTTTTTTGACCAACGAGCAAGAGTTGTTTTCTGGTAAGACAAGTCACTATTGTGCTCCAATTGCCATACACAGTGCAAATAGCACTCACGTCTGTTCCCCGCAAGTACAGTGTTTTGGACTGAAGAGGAGCTAGTGTTCTTGTCAGTTTCCTAAGCAGAGTTGAACTAGATATGGCCCGTGTGTAGGAAGCACAGTTGTTTTCTTCTGAGCAAGCTCACTGTTCGGAACACATAGGAAACACAGTAGAGTAGAAGAGTGCTCTTTTCTCAAAAGCAGAGTGTGTTTCAAGTAAGGCGAGCTAGCATTTGTTTCCCAGTCCTAAATGGATTTGAATCACATGCAGTTTCTGGTCCTACGAGCAAGAGTTGTTTTCTGGTAAGGAAAGTCACTATTGCGCTCCCATTGCCATACACAGTGCAAATAGCACTCGCGTCTGTTCTTAGCAAGTACAGTGTATCGGACTGAAGAGGAGCTACTGTTCTTGTCAGTTTCCTAAGCAGAGTTGAACTAGATATGGCCCGTGTGTGTAGGAAACACAGTTCTTTTGTTCTGAGCAAGTTCACTGTTCTGGCTTTATAGGAAACACAGTAGAGTAGAAGAGTGCTCTTTTCTCTAAAGCAGAGTGTGTTTTTGTAAGGCGAGCTAGCATTTGTTTCCCAGTCCTAAATGGAGTGGAATCACATGCAGTTTGTGGTCCTACGAGCAAGAGTTGTTTTCTGGTAAGGAAAGTCACTATTGCGCTCCTATTGCCATACTCAGTGCAAATAGCCCTCCCGTCTGTTCCCAACAAGTACAGTGTATTGGACTGAAGAGAAGTTACTGTTCTTCTCAGTTTCCTAAGAAGAGTTGAACTAGATATGGTCCGTGTGTGTAGGAAGCACAGTTCTTTTTTTCTGAGCAAGCTCACTGTTCTGGCCCTATAGGAAACACAGTAGAGTAGAAGAGTGCTCTTTTCTCAAAAGCAGAGTGTGTTTCTTGTAAAGCGAGCTAGAGTTTGTTTCCCAGTCCTAAATGGAGTTGAATCACATGCAGTTTCTGGTCCTACGAACAAGAGTTGTTTTCTGGTAAGGAAAGTCACTATTGCGCTCCCATTGACATACACAGTGCAAATAGCACATGCGCCTGTTGCCAGCAAGTACAGTGTATAGGACTGAAGAGGAGCTACTGTTCTTGTCAGTTTCTTAAGCAGAGTTGAACTAGATATGGCCCGTGTGTGTAGGAAGCACAGTTCTTTTGTTCTGAGCAAGCTCACTGTTTGGACCTCATAGGAAACACAGTAGAGTAGAAGAGTGCTCTTTAATCAAAAGCAGAGTGTGTTTCATGTAAGGCGAGCTAGCATTTGTTTCCCAGTCCTAAATGGAGTTGAATCACATGCAGTTTCTGGTCCTACGAGCAAGAGTTGTTTTCTGGTAAGAAGAGTCACTATTGCGCTGCCATTGACATACTCAGGACAAATAGCACTCGCGTCTGTTCCCAGCAAGTACAGTGTATTGGACTGAAGAGGATCTACTGTTCTTGTCAGGTTCCTAAGCAGACTTGAACTATATATGGCCGTGTGTGTAGGAAGCACAGTTTTTTTTTTTCTGAGCAAGCTCAGTGTTGGGAACACATAGGAAACACAGTAGAGTAGAAGAGTGCTCTTTTCTCAAAAGCAGAGTGTGTTTCTTGGATGTCGAGCTAGCGTTTGTTTCCCAGTCCTAAATGGAGTTGAGTCACATGCAGTTTTTTGTCCAACGAGCAAGAGTTGTTTTCTGGTAAGACAAGTCACTATTTTGCTCCAATTGCCATACACAGTGCAAATATCACTCGCTTCTGTTCCTCACAAGTACAGTGTATCGGACTGAAGAGGAGCTACTGTTCTTGTCAGTTTCCTAAGCAGAGTTGAACTAGATATGGCCCGTGTGTGTAGGAAGCACAGTTCTTATGTTCTGAGCAAGCTCACTGTTCTGGCCCTATAGGAAACACAGTAGAGTAGAAGAGTGCTCTTTTCTCAAAAGCAGAGTGTGTTTCTTGTAAAGCGAGCTAGAGTTTGTTTCCCAGTCCTAAATGGAGTTGAATCACATGCAGTTTCTGGTCCTACGAACAAGAGTTGTTTTCTGGTAAGGAAAGTCACTGTTGCGCTCCCATTGCCCTACACAAGGCAAATAGCACTCGCGACTTTTCCCAGCAAGTACAGTGTATTGGACTGAATAGGAGCTACTGTTCTTGTCAGTTTCCTAAGCAGAGTTGAACTAGATGTGGTCCGTGTGTGTATTAAGCACAGTTCTTTTGTTCTGAGCAAGCTCACTGTTTGGACCCCATAGGAAACACAGTAGAGTAGAACAGTGCTATTTTCTCTAAAGCAGAGTGTGTTTCTTGTAAGGCGAGCTAGCATTTGTTTCCCAGTCCTAAATGGAGTGGAATCACATGCAGTTTCTAGTCCTATGAGCAAGAGTTGTTTTCTGGTAAGGAAAGTCACTATTGCGCTCCCATTGACATACACAGTGCAAATAGCACATGCGCCTGTTGCCAGCAAGTACAGTGTATTGGACTGAAGAGGAGCTACTGTTCCTGTCAGTTTCCTAAGCAGAGTTGAACTAGATATGGCCCGTGTGTGTAGGAAGCACAGTTCTTTTGTTCTGAGCAAGCTCACTGTTCTGGCTTTATAGGAAACACAGTAGAGTAGAAGAGTGCTCTTTTCTCTAAAGCAGAGTGTGTTTTTGTAAGGCGAGCTAGCATTTGTTTCCCAGTCCTAAATGGAGTGGAATCACATGCAGTTTGTGGTCCTACGAGCAAGAGTTGTTTTCTGGTAAGGAAAGTCACTATTGCGCTCCTATTGCCATACTCAGTGCAAATAGCCCTCCCGTCTGTTCCCAACAAGTACAGTGTATTGGACTGAAGAGAAGTTACTGTTCTTCTCAGTTTCCTAAGAAGAGTTGAACTAGATATGGTCCGTGTGTGTAGGAAGCACAGTTCTTTTTTTCTGAGCAAGCTCACTGTTCTGGCCCTATAGGAAACACAGTAGAGTAGAAGAGTGCTCTTTTCTCAAAAGCAGAGTGTGTTTCTTGTAAAGCGAGCTAGAGTTTGTTTCCCAGTCCTAAATGGAGTTGAATCACATGCAGTTTCTGGTCCTACGAACAAGAGTTGTTTTCTGGTAAGGAAAGTCACTATTGCGTTCCTATTGCCCTACACAAGGCAAATAGCACTCGCGACTTTTCCCAGCAAGTACAGTGTATTGGACTGAATAGGAGCTACTGTTCTTGTCAGTTTCCTAAGCAGAGTTGAACTAGATGTGGTCCGTGTGTGTATTAAGCACAGTTCTTTTGTTCTGAGCAAGCTCACTGTTTGGACCCCATAGGAAACACAGTAGAGTAGAACAGTGCTATTTTCTCTAAAGCAGAGTGTGTTTCTTGTAAGGCGAGCGAGCATTTGTTTCCCAGTCCTAAATGGAGTAGAATCACATGCAGTTTCTAGTCCTATGAGCAAGAGTTGTTTTCTGGTAAGGAAAGTCACTATTGCGCTCCCATTGACATACACAGTGCAAATAGCACATGCGCCTGTTGCCAGCAAGTACAGTGTATCGGACTGAAGAGGAGCTACTGTTCTTGTCAGTTTCCTAAGCAGAGTTGAACTAGATATGGCCCGTGTGTGTAGGAAGCACAGTTCTTTTGTTCTGAGCAAGCTCACTGTTTGGACCTCATAGGAAACACAGTAGAGTAGAAGAGTGCTCTTTAATCAAAAGCAGAGTGTGTTTCATGTAAGGCGAGCTAGCATTTGTTTCCCAGTCCTAAATGGAGTTGAATCACATGCAGTTTCTGGTCCTACGAGCAAGAGTTGTTTTCTGGTAAGAAGAGTCACTATTGCGCTGCCATTGACATACTCAGGACAAATAGCACTCGCGTCTGTTCCCAGCAAGTACAGTGTATTGGACTGAAGAGGATCTACTGTTCTTGTCAGGTTCCTAAGCAGACTTGAACTAGATATGGCCGTGTGTGTAGGAAGCACAGTTTTTTTTTTCTGAGCAAGCTCAGTGTTTGGAACACATAGGAAACACAGTAGAGTAGAAGAGTGCTCTTTTCTCAAAAGCAGAGTGTGTTTCTTGGATGTCGAGCTAGCGTTTGTTTCCCAGTCCTAAATGGAGTTGAGTCACATGCAGTTTTTTGTCCAACGAGCAAGAGTTGTTTTCTGGTAAGACAAGTCACTATTTTGCTCCAATTGCCATACACAGTGCAAATATCACTCGCTTCTGTTCCTCACAAGTACAGTGTATCGGACTGAAGAGGAGCTACTGTTCTTGTCAGTTTCCTAAGCAGAGTTGAACTAGATATGACCCGTGTGTAGGAAGCACAGTTCTTATGTTCTGAGCAAGCTCACTGTTCTGGCCCTTTAGGAAACACAGTAGAGTAGAAGAGTGCTCTTTTCTCAAAAGCAGAGTGTGTTTCTTGTAAAGCGAGCTAGAGTTTGTTTCCCAGTCCTAAATGGAGTTGAATCACATGCAGTTTCTGGTCCTACGAACAAGAGTTGTTTTCTGGTAAGGAAAGTCACTATTGTGCTCCCATTGCCCTACACAAGGCAAATAGCACTCGCGTCTTTTCCCAGCAAGTACAGTGTATTTGACTGAATAGGAGCTACTGTTCTTGTCAGTTTCCTAAGCAGAGTTGAACTAGATGTGGTCCGTGTGTGTATTAAGCACAGTTCTTTTGTTCTGAGCAAGCTCACTGTTTGGACCCCATAGGAAACACAGTAGAGTAGAACAGTGCTATTTTCTCTAAAGCAGAGTGTGTTTCTTGTAAGGCGAGCTAGCATTTGTTTCCCAGTCCTAAATGGAGTGGAATCACATGCAGTTTCTAGTCCTATGAGCAAGAGTTGTTTTCCGGTAAGGAAAGTCACTATTGCGCTCCCATTAACATACAAAGTGCAAATAGCACATGCGCCTGTTGTCAGCAAGTACAGTGTATTGGACTGAAGAGGAGCTACTGTTCTTGTCAGTTTCCTAAGCAGAGTTGAACTAGATATGGCCCGTGTGTGTAGGAAGCACAGTTCTTTTGTTCTGAGCAAGCTCACTGTTTGGACCTCATAGGAGAAACAGTAGAGTAGAAGAGTGCTCTTTAATCAAAAGCAGAGTGTGTTTCATGTAAGGCGAGCTAGCATTTGTTTCCCAGTCCTAAATGGAGTTGAATCACATGCAGTTTCTGGTCCTACGAGCAAGAGTTGTTTTCTGGTAAGAAGAGTCACTATTGCGCTGCCATTGACATACTCAGGACAAATAGCACTCGCGTCTGTTCCCAGCAAGTACAGTGTATTGGACTGAAGAGGATCTACTGTTCTTGTCAGGTTCCTAAGCAGACTTGAACTATATATGGCCGTGTGTGTAGGAAGCACAGTTTTTTTTTTTCTGAGCAAGCTCAGTGTTGGGAACACATAGGAAACACAGTAGAGTAGAAGAGTGCTCTTTTCTCAAAAGCAGAGTGTGTTTCTTGGATGTCGAGCTAGCGTTTGTTTCCCAGTCCTAAATGGAGTTGAGTCACATGCAGTTTTTTGTCCAACGAGCAAGAGTTGTTTTCTGGTAAGACAAGTCACTATTTTGCTCCAATTGCCATACACAGTGCAAATATCACTCGCTTCTGTTCCTCACAAGTACAGTGTATCGGACTGAAGAGGAGCTACTGTTCTTGTCAGTTTCCTAAGCAGAGTTGAACTAGATATGGCCCGTGTGTGTAGGAAGCACAGTTCTTATGTTCTGAGCAAGCTCACTGTTCTGGCCCTATAGGAAACACAGTAGAGTAGAAGAGTGCTCTTTTCTCAAAAGCAGAGTGTGTTTCTTGTAAAGCGAGCTAGAGTTTGTTTCCCAGTCCTAAATGGAGTTGAATCACATGCAGTTTCTGGTCCTACGAACAAGAGTTGTTTTCTGGTAAGGAAAGTCACTGTTGCGCTCCCATTGCCCTACACAAGGCAAATAGCACTCGCGACTTTTCCCAGCAAGTACAGTGTATTGGACTGAATAGGAGCTACTGTTCTTGTCAGTTTCCTAAGCAGAGTTGAACTAGATGTGGTCCGTGTGTGTATTAAGCACAGTTCTTTTGTTCTGAGCAAGCTCACTGTTTGGACCCCATAGGAAACACAGTAGAGTAGAACAGTGCTATTTTCTCTAAAGCAGAGTGTGTTTCTTGTAAGGCGAGCTAGCATTTGTTTCCCAGTCCTAAATGGAGTGGAATCACATGCAGTTTCTAGTCCTATGAGCAAGAGTTGTTTTCTGGTAAGGAAAGTCACTATTGCGCTCCCATTGACATACACAGTGCAAATAGCACATGCGCCTGTTGCCAGCAAGTACAGTGTATTGGACTGAAGAGGAGCTACTGTTCCTGTCAGTTTCCTAAGCAGAGTTGAACTAGATATGGCCCGTGTGTGTAGGAAGCACAGTTCTTTTGTTCTGAGCAAGCTCACTGTTCTGGCTTTATAGGAAACACAGTAGAGTAGAAGAGTGCTCTTTTCTCTAAAGCAGAGTGTGTTTTTGTAAGGCGAGCTAGCATTTGTTTCCCAGTCCTAAATGGAGTGGAATCACATGCAGTTTGTGGTCCTACGAGCAAGAGTTGTTTTCTGGTAAGGAAAGTCACTATTGCGCTCCTATTGCCATACTCAGTGCAAATAGCCCTCCCGTCTGTTCCCAACAAGTACAGTGTATTGGACTGAAGAGAAGTTACTGTTCTTCTCAGTTTCCTAAGAAGAGTTGAACTAGATATGGTCCGTGTGTGTAGGAAGCACAGTTCTTTTTTTCTGAGCAAGCTCACTGTTCTGGCCCTATAGGAAACACAGTAGAGTAGAAGAGTGCTCTTTTCTCAAAAGCAGAGTGTGTTTCTTGTAAAGCGAGCTAGAGTTTGTTTCCCAGTCCTAAATGGAGTTGAATCACATGCAGTTTCTGGTCCTACGAACAAGAGTTGTTTTCTGGTAAGGAAAGTCACTATTGCGTTCCTATTGCCCTACACAAGGCAAATAGCACTCGCGACTTTTCCCAGCAAGTACAGTGTATTGGACTGAATAGGAGCTACTGTTCTTGTCAGTTTCCTAAGCAGAGTTGAACTAGATGTGGTCCGTGTGTGTATTAAGCACAGTTCTTTTGTTCTGAGCAAGCTCACTGTTTGGACCCCATAGGAAACACAGTAGAGTAGAACAGTGCTATTTTCTCTAAAGCAGAGTGTGTTTCTTGTAAGGCGAGCGAGCATTTGTTTCCCAGTCCTAAATGGAGTAGAATCACATGCAGTTTCTAGTCCTATGAGCAAGAGTTGTTTTCTGGTAAGGAAAGTCACTATTGCGCTCCCATTGACATACACAGTGCAAATAGCACATGCGCCTGTTGCCAGCAAGTACAGTGTATCGGACTGAAGAGGAGCTACTGTTCTTGTCAGTTTCCTAAGCAGAGTTGAACTAGATATGGCCCGTGTGTGTAGGAAGCACAGTTCTTTTGTTCTGAGCAAGCTCACTGTTTGGACCTCATAGGAAACACAGTAGAGTAGAAGAGTGCTCTTTAATCAAAAGCAGAGTGTGTTTCATGTAAGGCGAGCTAGCATTTGTTTCCCAGTCCTAAATGGAGTTGAATCACATGCAGTTTCTGGTCCTACGAGCAAGAGTTGTTTTCTGGTAAGAAGAGTCACTATTGCGCTGCCATTGACATACTCAGGACAAATAGCACTCGCGTCTGTTCCCAGCAAGTACAGTGTATTGGACTGAAGAGGATCTACTGTTCTTGTCAGGTTCCTAAGCAGACTTGAACTAGATATGGCCGTGTGTGTAGGAAGCACAGTTTTTTTTTTCTGAGCAAGCTCAGTGTTTGGAACACATAGGAAACACAGTAGAGTAGAAGAGTGCTCTTTTCTCAAAAGCAGAGTGTGTTTCTTGGATGTCGAGCTAGCGTTTGTTTCCCAGTCCTAAATGGAGTTGAGTCACATGCAGTTTTTTGTCCAACGAGCAAGAGTTGTTTTCTGGTAAGACAAGTCACTATTTTGCTCCAATTGCCATACACAGTGCAAATATCACTCGCTTCTGTTCCTCACAAGTACAGTGTATCGGACTGAAGAGGAGCTACTGTTCTTGTCAGTTTCCTAAGCAGAGTTGAACTAGATATGACCCGTGTGTAGGAAGCACAGTTCTTATGTTCTGAGCAAGCTCACTGTTCTGGCCCTTTAGGAAACACAGTAGAGTAGAAGAGTGCTCTTTTCTCAAAAGCAGAGTGTGTTTCTTGTAAAGCGAGCTAGAGTTTGTTTCCCAGTCCTAAATGGAGTTGAATCACATGCAGTTTCTGGTCCTACGAACAAGAGTTGTTTTCTGGTAAGGAAAGTCACTATTGTGCTCCCATTGCCCTACACAAGGCAAATAGCACTCGCGTCTTTTCCCAGCAAGTACAGTGTATTTGACTGAATAGGAGCTACTGTTCTTGTCAGTTTCCTAAGCAGAGTTGAACTAGATGTGGTCCGTGTGTGTATTAAGCACAGTTCTTTTGTTCTGAGCAAGCTCACTGTTTGGACCCCATAGGAAACACAGTAGAGTAGAACAGTGCTATTTTCTCTAAAGCAGAGTGTGTTTCTTGTAAGGCGAGCTAGCATTTGTTTCCCAGTCCTAAATGGAGTGGAATCACATGCAGTTTCTAGTCCTATGAGCAAGAGTTGTTTTCCGGTAAGGAAAGTCACTATTGCGCTCCCATTAACATACAAAGTGCAAATAGCACATGCGCCTGTTGTCAGCAAGTACAGTGTATTGGACTGAAGAGGAGCTACTGTTCTTGTCAGTTTCCTAAGCAGAGTTGAACTAGATATGGCCCGTGTGTGTAGGAAGCACAGTTCTTTTGTTCTGAGCAAGCTCACTGTTTGGACCTCATAGGAGAAACAGTAGAGTAGAAGAGTGCTCTTTAATCAAAAGCAGAGTGTGTTTCATGTAAGGCGAGCTAGCATTTGTTTCCCAGTCCTAAATGGAGTTGAATCACATGCAGTTTCTGGTCCTACGAGCAAGAGTTGTTTTCTGGTAAGAAGAGTCACTATTGCGCTGCCATTGACATACTCAGGACAAATAGCACTCGCGTCTGTTCCCAGCAAGTACAGTGTATTGGACTGAAGAGGATCTACTGTTCTTGTCAGGTTCCTAAGCAGACTTGAACTAGATATGGCCGTGTGTGTAGGAAGCACAGTTTTTTTTTTCTGAGCAAGCTCAGTGTTTGGAACACATAGGAAACACAGTAGAGAAGAAGAGTGCTCTTTTCTCAAAAGCAGAGTGTGTTTCTTGGAAGTCGAGCTAGCGTTTGTTTCCCAGTCCTAAATGGAGTTGAGTCACATGCAGTTTTTTGTCCAACG